>NC_141310.1:13340000-13342500 GCF_037954325.1 Fistularia commersonii
GAGCCAGTCCTGACAGCATTCTCGGATTCACTCGAGCTGTTTTCACACGGGGGTCCGGTGGCGGCGGCGGCGGCGGCGGCGGCGGCGGCGGCGGTAGCAACCCTCGTCCTGTCAGCTTTGGCGCCCTCGGCTTAAAGAGAAAGCCCTCAAAAAAACAAGCCTCCGGCCGCCAGACGTGATATCTACAGGCTACCCTTGTAAAGTGAGCCGGGGGGAGGGGGAGCCGGAGAGAGGGAGAGAATGAATAGAAGAGAGGGAGGGAAAAAGAGAGAGAGAAAGAAAGAGAGAGAGAGAGAGGGAGGGAGGGAGGCAGCTACTGCTGACTGTAAATTGGTGGAAGTCAAGAGGGGAAGTTTTTGGGGGAATATTTGGAAAAGTGACGACAAAAGTAGGAGAGGGAGCACATATTTGTGGCTCTGACGTGCATCTGTGTGTGTGTGTGTGTGTGTGTGTGTGTGTGTAAACATTGCGGTTTCAAACTGCGGCGGTATTAAACTGTAGGTGGTCGCGCACGCCGCCGCCGCCGACGCCGACGTCGCGCTTTCAGGTTGGATTCCTGAGGTTGGAGATGGGAAGTTCATCAAGTCCTCCATGCTGAGGCCACCTGGACCTGCAGCGAGATCACGCTAACCTCCAGATACTGACGTCCACCAGGTGGACCAATCAGGATTCAGCAGTGTCCCCACGTTGGCTTCCTTTAGTTAGTGCTAGTGAATGTTAGAGGGGTTCACCAAACATGCTACATAATTAGCGTGCTAAATATCTAAGACAGCAGAAGTAAGCCGATCTGTTGAAGCTAATTTGTTAGCGGGACAAATGTCATTCCCATGAATCAAGTCTTTAAGGGTCATGAGGTGCCCTAGTCGGGCGGCGAGTACTTCCTGTTTCCTGTGGAGTCGGAACTGTCGAGTCCAGGTCATGAGTCATGAAACTCGTGGCGTGACTTGAATCACATGTCACAAGTCACATGACTTGAGACCAGATGGCTTGACTTGACTCTCAATAAACTGACTCAAGTCAAAGTCACGTGACTTGAGTCAAGGTTGCATGACAAGTCCAGGTCTCGTGGCTCAAATTCAAGTTGCTTGACTTAAGCCCAGACTTGAGTATCAAGTGACTTGAACTCAAGTTGAAGTCGCTTTAAATGAGTCACATTCAAGAGACTCGAGTCCAAGTCACGTGACTTGAGTCTAGGTTTCATGACTCAAGTCCAGTTGGTGTGACTCGAGTTCTAGTTGCTCAATGTGAGTCTGAGTCACATGACTTGAGAACAAGTCACATGACTCGAGTCAAGATCACATGACTCAAAATCGCCTGAGTCAGATCCAAGTCGTGTGGCCCAAGTCCGGATCATGTGACTTGAGTCAAGGTTGCATGACAAGTCCAGGTCTCGTGGCTCAAATTCAAGTTGCTTGTCTTGAGCCCAGACTTGAGTATCAATTGACTTGAACTCAAGTTCAAGTCGCTTTAAATGAGTCACATTCAAGAGACTCGAGTCCAAGTCACTTCTCGAGTCCAGTTTGTGTGACTCGAGTTCGATGCGAGTCCGAGTCACATGACTTGAGAACAAGTCCCATGACTCAAGTCCAGATCACATGACTCAGATTCGCCTGAGTCAGATCCAAGTCATGTGGCCCAAGTCCGAATCACATGACTTGAGACCAGGTTGCTTGACTTGCTTCAAAATAAAGTGACTCGTGTCCAAGTCACATGACTTGAGTCGAGGTTGCTTGACTGGAGTCCAGGTCACGTTGCTGAAGTCCAAGTCGCTTGAAATGAGATTCAAGTGACATGAGTGTAAGTCACATGACTTGAGTCCAGGTCGCATGATTTGAGTCCAAGTCACATGACTTAAAGCCAGGATGCTTGACTTGCCTCAAAATAAAGTAACACGAGTCCAAGTCAGGCGACTCGAGCCCAGGTCTTCTGGCTCAAATTCAAGTCCAAGTCACATGACTTTGTCTTGAGTCATGTGACGCGAGTCCAGGTCACCTAACTCAAGTCAAAATTGCCATGCTGGAGTCCAAGTCACGTGTCTCGACCCCCCGTTTTCCAATCTGACGGAGACGTGGCAGGAAGTGGCGTGAGAAAACAGGAAGTGGCGAGAAGGTGAGACACCTCCTGATGTGCGCTATGATTCTCATCCCAGGCCTCTTCATCTTCCTCACGCCGCGGATTAAACGGTGTCTGCGGCGGCGGCGGCGGCGGCGGACTTGGCTTCTCTCAGCAGTCGGAGCCGAGATTGATGGCGGCGGCGGCTCAGACGGCGTCAGAAGTTGCCAGTTGTTGGAACGGCGTGCCCAGGTGCTGGACTGGATGGAGCGGCGCTCACCAGATCAATCACCTTCTGGGTTTCCACAGGCTCATTACCCGCGGGACGCGAACCAATCGCACGCACGCACTCGGAACGCCAAGAAGACCTGTTTCTGGAAAACACCCCTGCTTCATATTTTGTTTTTCTGGCAGCGTAAGAACACGGTTGTAACACAAACCCGCCTCG
>NC_141310.1:13347500-13525000 GCF_037954325.1 Fistularia commersonii
ACAAGTGTGGCGCTCCGCCACGGCGGGGGGATGCATACCGCAGCTGTCAGGTCGCGAGGAGGCGGGGGGCGAGAAACGTGCTAATCAGAGACGACCACGTGGCCGACGACGCCCGGCGACTTCAACCCGACGGATGGAAGGTCAGGACCTGCTACCGGGCACCGGTGGACGACTCGGGTTTGGAATTTCAGCGTGAAACGGCGAATCTGAGACTCGCTTATGCTATCTTTTGCGCTAAAGCTAAGTGACGTGGTACTTGGGTGAGCAGCCGCTCGGGATGCTAGTTTGACATCAGGGCGTCATCGGTCAAAGGTCGGAGTGATGGGAAAGACGTCGATCGGATGGACGTTCTGGATTCGCTTGGAGAGGTAGTGGACGCTAACGTCGGGACTTCCTGAAGACGTGCTGTGGCTAGCTAACGACCTGCTAGCAAGGTAAGCTAGTTGCACCCTACATCCTCCCATGGATCAACATCCTGATGTCCTGAGGATTTCTTTTTTTTGGCTAGCTAGCTAGCCACTTTCAAGTTGCGCTAGTTAGCCCGACAATGCGGTCACAATCTGCGGCTCATCAGACCAAATATCAACATGTGGACAAGCTAAAGGCGTGATCTGGCTAGCAAACAATCCAATATCAACCTGGTTTTGTCGCCCCAACATTGAGACGTGTCTCCAACCGAATGTCAACATCCTGTTTTCCCAGGATGTTTTTCGGTGAGCTAACGGTTTGCTAAAAATAAGGTCACATCCTGCAGAATGTCCAAGGCACGATCCGGCTCGCAAGCACCCCGATATTAACACGGGCTTACGGCCCCGACACCGGGATCAACATCCTGATGTCCAGAGATTTGTTTTTTTTGGCTAGCTAGCGATCCACTTTCAAGTTGCGCTAGTTAACCCGACAATGCGGTCACAATCTGAGGCTCATCAGACCAAATATCAACATGTGGACAAGCTAATCTGGCTAGCAAACAATCCAATATCAATAACAATAATAAACAATAATAATAACAACAATAACAATTTCCTTCAGGATAAATAAAGTTGTTCTCATCTCATATCAACCTGGTTTTGTCGTCCCAACATTGAGACGTATCTCCAACCGAATGTCAACATCCCGTTTTCCCAAGATGTTTTTCGGCGAGCTAACGGTTTGCTAAAAATAAGGTCACATCCACCCCAAACACCCCGATATCAACATGGTCGACACCTCCGGACGTCTCCAACAGACGTGTGAGACTCGTCCCGTCACAAACGGCAGAACCGGATTCCACAGAAATCTCCACGGCTCAGAAGCAGCAGCAGGCGCTTCCTGCTCCTCCGGGGCGACTAACTCCGGACGGGTTTTCCCTCCAGACGGGATTTACGCCGGATTGCTGCGCCATGTCATCATGGTCTCTGAGCCCGGGCGGCAGGAAGTTCTGTAAACCAACTACTGGGTCAATAGCCGTCTGGGCCCGATGGATTCCTTCCCTCCTCCTCCCTCTTCGTCTTCTTCCAGCGCAGAAGTGTGCGGTCGGCGATCGCCCTTGGAAAACACACACACACCCTTCTCAAATGCCCGTCCTCGGTACGAGGAGCCGAGGCCGAACGCCGTTCCCACCATAAAGGCCTCTTTATTCGGGGAAAGTAAACAGAAGCCCGGCTTCCTCCGAGGAGCTCGATTTTCCGGCGTGATCTCGACGGCGGGCCGTGATTTACGCTCCCGTCCGGGGGACGATGGCGAGACGGAGACAATGAAGCCGCTCGGATTTGTATTTTCTTTGCTGATTTGTGGCGAATGGCGGTTTAGCCCGTGTTCTCTGAGGGCCGTTTTTCAAGAGGAGTGTTTTTGTTCTGGGTTTTTTTTTTTACGTGGTTCCGCCGAAGCCTCGGGCGGCTCCGGGATCAGGAGCGGGGTTAGATGAGGCCGCGTTTTCCGTTAAACGTGTCGTTTAGCAAGCTAACAGGCTAAAATGTTTCGCGGTCTAACTTATAGCGATGGTTTCTCCCACCGGGAGGCGCAAATGATCGATCTTTCATTCGTTCCTTATCCTCAGAGCGGCAGGGTGGATGTAACCAATCCCAGCTGTCATTGGGCAAGAGGCGGGGTTCAGGCTGGACCAATCACAGGGCCACATATCGGGACATACAACCATTCACGTGAGCCAATGAGCTACAAGTCAGAAGGAAGGTGGGCAGCAGGTGCCTTCGGGGTCGGAGCCGGTACCTTCTACTTTGTCGGACCTGCTCCGGGGATCCGTGTGAGCCGAGCCGACGCTGAAAGTCAACAGACTTCCGGCGACTGTAAAAACCCTCAAAACCACCATTTTTTACAAGAGCGCTACAACGTGCAACAGCTACAACGTGTTGTGTGACAAGAAGCCAAAGAAGAAGAAGGAGGTCCACTGTCGCCTCCATCGCTGGTGCTCAGGGTCAAAACCACCCGACACTGAGGAGGTTCTATGAAGAAATAGACCAGGACCCGAACCCGGAGCTGGACTCCGGCCAGGGTAACCCATCGGAACCGAGGTCCTGGAACCGTCCCTGAAACGCCGCCTCTCGGCCCGCAGCTGGAGCCAGGGTTCCACCATCAATCAGGCCAAGCGTGGAGTATTTTCAAGCCCCGCCTCCGACGGGACCTCAGACGGCCCGGCCTGGAACCCGTCGCCGCCCCCCGGCCTCGGGAGCGCCGCCAAAACCCTTCCCTTCAAGCGCACCGGCGCCGAACCACAACAATCGGCTCTGCGGTCCGGGACCCCCCGGGTCTGGTAAATCAAGACGGGGAGCTCCGAAATACGAGACAGAGGGTCAAAGGTCAAACTGATGGTTGCTCACGAGGCGTAAAAGGTGTAAAGCACGGACGGCCACACAAGCGGCGGCGGCGGCGGCGGCGAAGCGAACGCCGCTCGGAGTGGAAAGCCAAAGCGCGGAAACCGGTGTTTTCAATTAATTCGTCGTTATTATGATGAAGTACCTTCGATTCTGCTGCGGCGCGTCCGACCGAGCCAGAAGTTAAATTACCTCCAGACACGGTGGCGAATTCCCGCCGCCGCCGCCGCCCACCCGCCCGCCCGCCCGCCCCACCTCTCCGGCCGCAACCTTTTACCTCCCGTTCTCCCACGTATATAATCACAGGGACGGGTCACGGAATAACGCTCCAAAACGTTTCGTCAAATAAATGACGGTGTCGTCGACAAAGACGCCGGCGAAAGCCGGTATGATGAAGAGAGGTTTAATTCCCTTTTTATTAAAAATACCTTTTCAATATAAAAAAAAAATAAATAAAAACCCAGATGGATGAAGTCACTTTGCCGTCGGATTTTTCCCTGACGGATGTTCGCTTGATTAGCTGGCGGCCATTTTTTTTTTTCGTCTCCGTTTCACGTAATTCTCGGGCAGATTTTGAGGAAACGTCTGCGAGACCTTCGGGCGTTTCCAGAGATGCTTCAAGGAGTTCTGCTTTTAATTCAGCCAAACTTTTCCTCTGTAATTCCTGCTGAGGTGCTGAGTCGCCGGTCCAAAACTCACCTAGTTAAGTTAATCTAGTTAAGTAATTAGCTTGATTAGCCGGAGAAACATCAATCCATCACAACTGTCTTTGTGACGTAATAATTCGGAAAATGACGATGAATCTTGAATTACGGGTTAAGCTTTAGAGGGTTGGAGCCAATCACGGCTGACTTTGAGGTGAGAGGCGGGGCTTAACCTGGACGTGTCACCTGTCAATCAAACATACAGACGATTTAGCGTCTTCACTGAACCCGGTGATTGTTTTTGGGCTGCGGGAGGAAGAACATGAAGAACCAAGAAGGGTTGCCAAAAAGAGAACCCAGATAGGAGAACACGGAGAAGAAGGTAAACAAGAAGAACCCCTGATCAGAACCCAGAATTTGGACGACCGATCGCCGAAACTCTGAGACTCGGCTATCGACCAACCAAACCCCACGAGTTCCAGGAACTCCGGCACCTCCTGCGGGGACGGACGCCACCGAGGACGCCACGTTTGGGTCGCAGACTTCCCACAGAGCTCGGACCCGGAAGCTTCTAGGGAAGAGCTTGAACGGGTTCGCTCGCCAACGCTGTGTTGCGGTGTTTTGACAAGTGCGGCGGTTTGGTGCGCGGTCAAGCGCGGCGCGCCCGGGCGGCTCACCGTCAGCTGATCCGAACGGACTGACACATCAAACAGTCGCGGCGGGGGCGGCCCGCTACTCATTCCTCCCCGCCGCTACTTCCTGCCCCACGTGCCGCCTCCTGCCGCCAGCCCTCCACCCCCCTCACTCCTTCACCTCCACCTCCTTCTGCTCCCGTATTCCTTTATTCACGGATCAGCTACAACAAGCTACGAGCTCGGCGTGTTTTGTTTGAAATCAGGGGTTATTCGGGAACGCCAGATGCTAGTTGAAGGTTGGAAGCGAAGCTGGTTTAGCAGTGGAAAGGATGCTAGTTTGATGCACAAGAAGATGGTAGTTCAATAATAAAAGGATGCTAATTGGTGCTGAAAAAGATGCAAGTTTAATGTTGGAGAGAATGCTAGAGTAGCATTGGAAAGATGCTGGTTTGATGCTGGAACCATCCAACGTTAATGTTGGAAATGATGCTAGTTTGATATTTGGGAAATAGTGCTAGTTTTATGCACAAGACAATGCCATTATAACATTAAAAAGATGGTCATTTGACGCTGGAAAATGTGCAGGTTCAATGTTGGAGCTAATGCTAGAGTACCATTGGAAAGATGCTAGTTTGATGCTTGAACCATGCAACGTTAATGTTGGAAACGATGCTAGTTTGAAATTTGGTAAATAGTGCTAGCTTGATGCATAAGAAGATGGTACTTCAACAATAAAAAGATGCTAATTGGTGCTGAAAAAGATGCAAGTTTAATGTTGGAGAGAATGCTAGAGTAGCATTGGAAAGATGCTGGTTTGATGCTGGAACCATGCAACGTTACTGTTGCAACCGATGCTAGTTTGATATTTGGGAAATAGTGCTAGTTTTATGCACAAGACAATGCCATTTTAACATTAAAAAGATGGTCATTTGACGCTGGAAAATGTGCAGGTTCAATGTCGGAGCTAATGCTAGAGTACCATTGGAAAGATGCTAGTTTGAGGCTGAAACTATGCAACGCTAATGTTGGAAACAATGCTCGTTTAGCATTGGAAATGATGCTCGTTTGATATTTAATGCTGGGTTGATGCAAATGAAGATGCTAGTTTAATATTAAAAAGATGCTAATTTGACGCTGGAAAATATGCAAGGTTAATGTTGGATACAATGCTAGTTTAGCATCAGAAACAACGCTTGTTTGTCGATGAAAAAATGCCACCTTTCTGTTGGAAAGATGCTAATTTGTTGCTGGAAAAGATGTTCGATTGAGATTTGGAGAAAATGTTAATTCGATGTTTGATGTTACAAGAAGACACTAGCTTAATATTAGGAAACAATGCTAGCTTAACATTGAAAAGATGCTAGTCTGTTACTGGAAAACATGTGTTTATTGTTTGAAAAATTGTTAGCTTAGCTTCAGAAATGGCAATTGATGCTGGTAAAGATGTTGATGTGTGATTATGTATTTTAAAGCTGGACATGCTAATTTAACACAAAGAAATTCTGGTTTAGCATTCGCAAAAAATGCTATTTTAACACTGAAGATGACGTTTCATGTTAGAAAAAATGCTAATCTAGCATCAGAAAAGTTCCTAATTTGACACTGACGAAAACGTTACTTTGATGTTAGCAAATGTGCTATTTAAACACTAAAGAACATGCTTATACAATGTTAGAAAAGATACCAGCTTAGCATTGGAAAATATGCTAATCTTATGTTGAAGAAGATGCCTGTTTCACATTGAAGAAGAAGCTATCATAATGTTAGCAAAGACAACAGATTTGCATTGGAAAAGATGCAAAAGGAACATTGAGGAAAATGCTTGTTTAATATTAATAAAGATGCTAGTTTGATGTTGAAGAAGATGATATAATGTTAGAAACAATACTAGCTTAGCATCGGAAAAGATGCTAATTAAACATTGAAGAAGATGCCTGTTTCACTTTGAAAAAAATGCAATAATAATGGTAGCAATGACAATAGCTTAGCATTAAAAAAATATGCTAATTGAATATTGAAGAAAATCCTATTAAAATATTTGAAAAGGCAATAGCTTAGCAACATTCAACATGGAAGAAGATGCAAGTAAAATCCAACAAAAGATGCTAGTTTGACGCTGCAAAGTCATCCGCTAAACTTCACCAAAACATCGTCCGGTTTTCTGAAACGACATCCGAGAAGGGATCACCGCTAGCGCCATGTTGGCCTCCTCTTGATCTCCGGAAGGCTTTTTCCCTTCTAACGTCACAACGTGGCGCCGGCTAACATCGCGTGAGGAAAAAAAAAAACCCATGGGGTCAACATAGCGGGGTCGCCGTGGCGACCAGGAACCGAGCGGCGGGTCCCGGAGACGGCCGTAGCCGTCGGCGGAGCTCAGCCTCCGCTTCCTCACAGGTGTGTTTACATGTATTAAAAGCAGGGGGTCAAAAGTACAAACCTGGCCGACGCCGCAATCCCGGATCTGCCTTCCCGGTCCGGAGGGGGGAGGAAACCTCCTCCTGACCTCCACTTCACTCCTGCGCCTCCCGCAGGCTCAGCCTTGTGCTGCGGCGCCCCCTGCTGGACAAAACGCGCACTACAACCCCACGCCGACGCCTGATCCCTTGTTTTCGGACGAAATCCGGCCGCTCGCCGCGTCTAATCTGTAATCTGTAATCTCTATGTCATTCATAATCTCCAACGTCTCATCCGAAGGTGATTCCCTGTCAGAAGGTTCACTCCTGCGGATTATTAGCGGCTAATTGTAGCCTTTGAACACAACTTCATGACTTTTAGGCTCATCCGGATGATGATTAGGCCACGTTACCATGGCAACCAGCCCTCACCTGCCTGTCGGAGGTCTGGACGTCCGACCCCCTGAACGGTTCCACTATTTTGCCCAAAACTGAATTACCGCGCACACACACACACACACACACACACACACAGCGAGCCCTATGAGCAGACGCCTGTGTGTGTGTGTGTGTGTGTGTGTGTGTGTGTGTGTGTGAGTGTGTGAGTGTGTTTCCTCAAAACAGCAGAAGGTGACTCAGCGACAACTTTAATTAATCACCGTCCGCCACAGTGTGAACTTCCGACACTAGACTTCACAACTTCCAGAAACAAAACAATAGCCCTCTGTGTGTGTGTGTGTGTGTGTGTGTGTGTGTGTGTGTTTTCCCTCTCTTGCACGGCAGGTTGTAACACGTCTATGTTTGTGTGGGATCAAACCCGCGGCCTTGAATAACATGGAAATGTAAATTAACTCTTTCATGACCGACGGCAGGTATCAACACGTGAAACACCCGACGCGGCCATTTTGACCTCCTCGCCGACGCCAATGTTTAACCTACCGTGCACGTTCCCGCCACGCAGACGGACCCGTCCTCGCGTCCACACGGCGTCCCGTCGATCACGCTCGCCGACTGCCGCACATAGAAGCGGAATCCAGCTGCGCGGCAGTTGAGCTCGCAGTGTTGATCCCCGGAAACTGAAAAGACAACACACAACGGACACACAACGTAAACAGATGCTTTGTATATGTGTGTGTGTGTGTGTGTGTGTGTGTGTGTGTGTGTGCTCTGCTTAAAAGATTCAGGTATTTCCCAGGTAGCGGTGTTTCCGTTTACGCTGTGCTAATGAACATGTATGCCAAAATAAAAGCTTTAAATTATAATATAATGTAAATTAACACTGGTAGTTGTAATTCCACATGTCTGCCACTAGAGGGTGCTAAAAACAACATATATATGAGAAGGACATGCAAAAGCTTTGTGAAATGACATGGGTGTGTGTGTGTGTGTGTGTGTGTGTGTGTGTAAACCCTGACAAGCCATCCTGCTTTGGAGGACTCAAAAGCGGGGGGGGGGGGGGGGGGGGAAATAAAGCTAGTTTATGCTAACACACTAAAAACAAAGGATTCATTTTGGTTTTGGATTCAGCTCTCCAACACACACACACACACACACACCCACGCAGACACACGCGCCCCGAGCCGCCGCACCTCACACAGCTACGCTACGGCCACCGTGCACGTTGCGAGCAGCCCAAAGCGCGTACCTTCGTTGAACGGCTCCCAGCGGTAGAGCCGACCCATGAAGGGCTGGTTGTCGAAGGACGAACACTGGACGGCCCGGAAGTTTCTGCCGGACTGGGGGCAGGCCTGGAAGACACACACACACACACACACTTATAAGACTGTTAGCGCTCATCACATGATAGTTGCCATGGCGACAAGGAGGCGGGTGAGCGTACGTTGCTGCTGCAGATCCTGTAGAGGGCGCGCTCGCCCCTGCAGGAGGCGGCGGGCAGCGGGTCGTAGGGTCGCTCCTGGGGCTCCGAGCCCGGCTGGTAGAGGGGAGCCCACACGGGCGGCGCCGAGGGCCTCCTGTGGCGGTGGAAGGAGCCGTGGAGGTCCGGCGCGCCCGACCTGCGACCCCCGGAGGCGTCGGCCGAGCGGCGCCGTCTGCGGCCGGCGTCCGTCTGCAGCGGCGCAACGAACGGAGCGCGACCGTAGCCGTACCTGCCCGGGACGATGCGACCCGTCGACCTGCGTCAGGAAGCGGAGGCGGCGTTTTTCAGGATTTTTTACTGCGCTGATGCCCCAGATCAGGTTGGCAGCAAGTTAGGCTATGCAGTGTGTGTGTGTGTGTGTGTGTGTGTGTACGTTTGTGTGTCTATGTCAAAAAAAAAAAAAAAAAAAACCTCACTAACCCAAGCTTACTGTTCTGTATATTTCCTGTGCATCGTGTATTTGCAGGTGTATTTGCAGTCCTTATGTCCTCTATTGGAAGTCGCTTTGGATAAAAGCGTCGGCCAAATGTAATGTAATGTAACGTTTACGTTCGCCTTCAGATCCAAATCACACGGGAAACTCATTTGGAAAGAAAAGTCTGATGGCTTAAAGTCCCAGAAAATACAGGGAATACAATCATATGAGTGGGAAATCAAGTGAGGAAGAAAAATAACCCGCTTGAACTTTTTATTTTGAACATTTCACCAAGATGTTCAAACGTCGGGACACCTTGTGGCGGCAGGCGGTACTGCAGCTGCTGCTCGGACGCTGGACGGATGGACAACCTGCAAGTTCTACGTTCTCTCCATGTTCTTCTCCTTTCCTGGGTTCTTTCTATGTTCTCCACCTTCCTGGGTTCTCCAGGTTCTCCTCCAACAGGGAAACGGCAGTATCCTCATTGAACGATTGGTCCACTATGTGATTGACAGGTTCTCCTTCCAGGTTAAGCCCCGCCTCTCAGCCTGAGCGCCAGCTGTGATTGGCCGGGAAGCCGACGACATGGACCATCGTGACTTCGACATCTGGAAGGAACCTCCAGGAAGTCCTCGCGAAAAACATCCAAGATCACTTCAAGTTGATTTTGTTGTTTTCCAACGAACGGCCTTAATTTCAGGGATTATATTTATTTACTTTTCTCCAGAGTTCCCTTTTAATCCGTAAACCGGGAGGAATCCGGTAACGGAAATAATCTGCTGCCACGCGTTTTGTCTGCCAGTGGAAAAATCTCAGCGGCGCGTGGAGTAAACAGGAATATCGGAAGCGTGTTTAACGGATTTCGCCGTAATCTGATAATGGCTCGTTACTTGGGATTACACCGTTTATGCCTCCGCGGGAATAATCCGCTAATTCGGCACATCTGGCGGCAATCAAAGGAATCAGTGCGAATGTAAACGTTTCTTCCAGAGGCCAACCTGGCAGATGACACCGAGGGTGAACTTGGCCCTTGTGCTTCCATCCCTTTGTTTTTCTTAAAATGGACCAATCACAGCGCAGGCTGGCTGGGAGGGGCGGGGTTTCACCTGTCAATCACAGACGTCCAAACATTCACCCTCTCATTGTCACTGGTTTGTGCGCTGGAGAGATGTTGTTGTCGTTGTTGTGCGTGTTGTGTGTCGTTGGCTGCACTGCGGTGTGTTGCGCTGTGCATCATGTGTTGTGTGTCATTATGTGTACTCAAGTTGTGTGTCCTACAGTGTGTTGTGTGTTACTCTGTGTACCTGTGCGTGTTGCGTATTCGCTGTTGTGTGTGTTGCTATGTGCGGTGTATTGTGTGTCACACTGCATGTTGTGTGTTTGTAGTGTGTGTCTGTTACTCTATGTACTGCGGGTTGTGTGTCCAACATTGTGTGTGGTTTCTGTGTTGTGTGTCACACGGCATGCTACATGTTGTACGGTGTGTTGCAGTGTGTTGTGTAGTCTATGTTGTGTGTCCTCCAGTGTGTTGTGTAGTCTGTGTTACATGTTGCTGTGTGTTGTGTAGTCTCTATGTTGTGTGTTTGTGTCGTCTCTGCCTTGTGTGTCCTACAGTGTGTTGTGTAGTCTCTGTGTTGTGTTACAGTGTGTTGAGCAGTCTATGTTGTTTGTCCTAAATGGTGTGTTATTGTGGGTTCAGTGTTGCACGGTGTGTGTTGTTGTGGGCTCAGTGTTGCACGGTGTGTGTTGTTGTGGGTTCAGTGTTGCACAGTGTGTGTTATTGTGGGTTCAATGTTTGTTATTGTGGGTACAGTGTTGCACAGTGTGTGTTATTGTGGGTTCAGTGTTGCACAGTGTGTGTTATTGTAGGTACAGTGTTGCACAGTGTGTTATTGTGGGTTCAGTGTGTGTTATTATTGGTACAGTGTTGCACAGTGTGTGTTATTGTGGGTTCAGTGTGTGTTATTGTGGGTTCAATGTGTGTTATTGTGGGTTCAGAGTTGCACAGTGTGTGTTGTTGTGGGTTCAGTGTTGCACAGTGTGTGTAATTGTGGGTATAGTGTGTGTTATTATGGGTACAATAATGCACAGTGTGTGTGTGTATTTGTGGGTACAGTGTTGCACAGTGTGTGTAATTGTGGGTTGAGTGTTGCACAGTGTGTAATTATGGGTACAGTGTGGGTTATTATGGGTACAATGATGCGCAGTGTGTGTGTGTAATTGTAGGTACAGTGTTGCACAGTGTGTAATTATGGGTACAGTGTGTGTTATTGTGGGTTCAATGTTGCACAGTGTGTGTAATTATGGGTACAGTGTGTGTTATTGTGGGTTCAATGTTGCACAGTGTGTGTTATTGTGGGTTCAATGTTGCACAGTGTGTGTAATTGTGGGTACAATGTGTGTTATTATGGGTTCAGTGTTGCACAGTGTGTGTAATTGTGGGTACAGTCCATCCTCCTGCACGCAGTACTATGTGTTGTTCCCCCACTGCACGGGCACATACACACACACACACACACACACAGTGTTATTACCTGTGTCCGAGCGTCTCCCCGGGTCGGCTGCCGTTGGTGTGTGTGTGTGTGTGTGTGTGTCCTCGCAGCGCATTTTGAAACCCAGGTTTCAGGGCGGAGACGAGGCGTCTGCGGGGGGGGGCCGGGTCCGGCAGGCAGGGTCGGCTCTGCTCCTGGACCCCCCTCCCGCAGGTCCTGGAGCAGCTGGACCAGGACCCCCAGGACCCCCAGGACCCCCAGGACCCCCGGGAGCCCCGGACCCCCGTCTGGAGGTCGGTCCTGTGAGGAACCTGCAAGAGAAGCAGCAGATCTGAGATCAGCTTCTACAAGCAGGGAGGGAAAATCCATCAGAAACAAATATTATTATTTTCAATTATATCAAAAGGAAATGAAAGGAAATGAAAAAGAGTTGAATTGAAAAGAGGTAAAAAAAAAAAAATCATCAGGTTCACATAGAATAAAAACAACCTGGAAATAAACAAATGCAGTTTAATAATGTCAAATAAAGGAAATAAAATGAATTAAAACTGAGTTGAAATCAACTGGAAAAAAAAAAAATCAATAATGGTAAGTTTCATAAAAATAAAAACAAAAGAAAAAAAAAAAAGAAAAAAGTTAGCATAAATACAATTACATTACGATTTAATTTACTAAAATATGATAATATCTTAAGAAAAGAAATAAAAGTAAATGAAATTTTGAAAAGTGTAATTCAACTGAGAGGAAAAGTGGTCAAAAAAATTCATCAGATTCACATAAAATAAAAACAACCTGGAAATAAACAAATACAGTTTAACTGCATCAAATGAAAGGAAATAAAATGTTAGTTATGTTAATATGTTAATAAAATAAGTCAAATTCAATTGAGAAAAAAAATCAAATTAAAAAAAGTAAGATTCCCAAAATGAAAACAACTGCCTGAAAGTAAATAAATAAAATCAGAAAATCGGAATAAATACAATTACATGATCATTAATTAATTGAAAGTATAATATAAAAAGAAAATAACCTTTAACTTTAGTAACTTTAAAAGTAACTTTAAATACACAAAAAATTGAATACAATTTTATCAAAAAGAAAAATATGGCCAAAAATCCATGAGAGTCACTGAAATAAAAAGAACCAACTGAGAATAAACAAATAAAAGAAAATAAAAGAAAATAACTCACTAAATTGAATCTAATTATTTGATTGGCAAGAAAAATGGATCCATCGGATTCTTCAAAATAAAAGAAACCACTTGAAAATAAACCACTAAAATAATAAAATAAGAGGGTCAATTTTATTTGAAAGAATATCAGAATCACCTAAATAAAAAGAACCACCTGAAAATCAAACCAATAAAATAAAGATAAATAACATTTAACTGAAAAGGAAAACTGCCAAAAATCCATCAGATTAAAAATAAATAGAAAAAACAGGTGAAAACAAACAATGAAAATTTAAAAAACACCTTTCCTTCATTTCAAACTCTGTTCCATTTAAACTCAGCAAAGAAGAAAAAGAAGAAGAGGAAGAAGAAGAAGAGGAAGAAGAAGAAGAGAAAGAGGAAGAAGAGGAAGAAGAAAAAGAGGAAGAAGAAGAGGAAGAAGAAGAAAGAGAGAAAGAGAAGGAAAGAAGAAGAAGAAGGGAAAGAGGAAGAGGAAGAAGAAGAAGAGGAAGAAGAAGAAGAGAAAGAAGAGGAAGAAGAGGAGGAAGAAGAAGAGGAAGACGAATAGGAAGAAGTGGAAGAGAAAGAAGAAGAGGGAGAAGATGAAGAAGAGAAAGAGGAAGAAGAAGAAGAAGAAGGGAAAGAGAAAGAGAAAGAAGAAGAAGAGGAAGAGAAAGAGGAAGAGGAGGAAGAAGAGGAAGATGAAGAGGAAGAAGTGGAAGAGAAAGAAGAAGAGAAAGAAGAAGAAGAAGAGGAAGAGAAAGAGGAAGAGGAGGAAGACAAAGAGGAAGAAGTGGAAGAGAAAGAAGAAGAGAAAGAGAAAGAAGAAGAAGAGGAAGAGGAAGAGGAGAAAGAGGAAGAGTAAGAAGAAGAGTAAGACGAAGAAGAAGAAGAAGAAGAAGAAGAAGAAGAAGAAAAGGTCTTGGCAGTGATTGCCGCTAATGGGACTCTGGCAGGGTCACAAAGAAGGAGCAAGTGAGGAGCAGGTAGCCAATGAGGAGGCTTATAAACACACACACACACACACACACACACACACACACACACACACACACACACACACACACACACACAAAGTAATCAGCAGATCCAAACAGAGGCCTGTTTCAGAGCCATGAGATGAGATCACTGACTCCTGAGTGGAGATGAGGAGATGAAACACCTCCTCATCTTCTTCTTCTTCTTCTTCTTCTTCTTCTTGTTATTATTGTTGTTGTTGTTCTTCTTCTTCTTCTTCTTCTTATTCTGCTTTTTCTTCCTCTTCCTCTTTCTCTTCTTCTTCTTCTGCTTCCTCTTCTTCTTGTTCTTCTTCTTCTTCTTGATCTTCTTGTTCTTCTCTTCTTCTTCTTCTTTTGCTTCTTCTTCCCCTTCTTCCTCTTCCTCTTCTTCTACTTCTTGTTCTTCTTCTTCTTCTTCTTCTTCTTCTTCTTCTTCTTCTTCTTCTTCTGCTTCTTCTTCTTCTACTTCTGCTTCTTCTTCTTCTTCTACTTCTTCTTCTTCTTCTTCTTGTTCTTCCTCTTCTTCTACTTCTTCTTCTACTTCTTCTTCTTCTTGTTCTTCTTCTTCTTCCTCTGCTTCTTCCTCATCTTCTTCGTCTTCTTCGTCTTCTTCTTCGTCTTCTTCAACCTCTCCTCTCTCATGCCATCAACTATCAGTTTGTATCTGTTTTCCCTTCACACTTCATAGTTGAATGTAAGATCTGATGAACTTTATTGATCCATCGGGGAAATTCTTTTGTCCCAGCAGCGTTTATGGGATCAGTTATAGGATCAATAAATATGAATATAAAGAGAGAGAATTAGAGGAGAGCGAAAGAACAATATTAACGATAAGAATGGACGACAAAATGGAAAAAAAAACAACAACAAGGATGGAAACATAAAAAGTACAACGAAAATCAACAAAAAAAGCCGGATGTGAATGTGAACGGTGAGCCAGGTCGTATTAATGCACCAGAACATTTTACCACTTATTTGCACTCTATTATTATTATTATTCAATAATAATAGATTATTATTGAAATGGAAATAGATTATTATTAAAAATAGATTAGATTAAAAATGGAAATAGATTATTATTAAAATGGAAAAAAAAACAACAACAAGGATGGAAACATAAAAAGTTTGCACTCTATGATTTGCACTCTATTATTATCATTATTAATAATAATAGATTATTATTAAAATGGAAATAGATTATTATTAAAATGGAAATAGATTATTATTAAAATGGAAAAAAAAAACCAACAACAAGGATGGAAACATAAAAAGTACGACAAAAATAAACAAAAAAAAGCCGGATGTGAATGTGAACGGTGAGCCAGGTCGTATTAATGCACCAGAGCATTTTACCACTTATTTGCACTCTATTATTATTATTATTATTATTATTATTATTATTATTATTTTTCTTTTGCTCATCACTCTGTGATGTGAGAAACATCTTCTGGGTTCCTCTGCAAGTCCAGAACATGCAGCAAAACTGGCAATAAATCCGACTTTGTGAGGTTTTTAATTTAAATAAAACAACAGAAACCTTATTTTTATTTCCCAAAATGTGATTTTTTTTTCCGTCTTTGGAGATAAAAAAGAAAAACAGAGGTGACGTTTTTTGGCAGGAAGTTGGTCTCCTGTCAATCAGCCGCCCTCCTTCTTCGACGTAACCCAACACTGCGGTTACAAACGGGGTCAGCGGGAGGTCACACAGCTGGACACACACACACACACACACACACACACACACTCCTCCCCCGTCCATCTGTCACTCAACTCAACCCCAGCAGACACACCATCTCGCTTTCTATTTAAAGGAAACCTCTGGATGGACTCTGTTGTCCTGCACGCCATCATGGAGGCGCAAAATCACACGAGTTAAGTATTCCCAGCGGCGGAGCCGGCAGGCGCGGCGCTCACCTTCCTGTGGTCGGCGGCGTGTTGGCAGGTCAGCGGGTTCCAACACTGCAGCAGCAGAAGCAGGACCCTGCCGAGAGGAAAATGCATTTTAAAAGGAAAATACAATACACATAAAATAGAAAATACAAAAAAAAAAAAAAAAACAATGCATATTTAAGATTTCATGTTGCACATGGTGGAATTAATCAAATTAAAAGAAGAATAACCTCCACAGGAAACGGGTTCCGTTTGTCCTTTTCTAATCCGTTAAAAACACTTGAAATTTTATTTTTCAGATTAATTAAGAGGTGGTTGTCGGGGGTTACCTGAAGGTCCAGATGGAGATGTCCCGCATCGCCGGCGTCCTCCTGGACCTTCTGGAGAACATCTGAGGGAGGAAGCGGGACAGGAAGTCACTTCGCATTCAAATTCATGGCGCCGCTGGAATCACAAGTCGAACTTTAAATCACGGAAAACACTTTAAACTGCAGAAAAATTAATGGATTGTATTTTTGTGAACACACGCTTGATAAGATGAGATGTTTTTGTTTTGAAATCCAGGTTTCAGAGTTTGAACGAGCTTTTAATGCGACGGTGCAGAAAAAAGGGAAACACACGGCACGCATTGTTTTTACAGGCAAAGCTAACACCATTAGCAAGCTAAATTAGCTAAAAATAGTTTTTTTGTTTTTACTCATCTAGCGGAAATAGATTTCTGTATAAAACTTTCAATCAAATTAAAAAAAATATATATTGTATTTTTTCACCAGCTGATATATGTGTTTTTAAATATTTATCATATATTTTATAAGAATAAGAGCAACTTTATTTATCCCGAAGGAAATTGTGCCAGAGTTTCAAGTAAAACATAACAATAATAAATATTAGTAGTATTTTGATACGTTTTGCAAGGGTGGAAACAAAGTCGGGGTCAAATATTTTAATTTCCCCTCAGATTTTAATGAATTTCCATATAAAAGAATATTTTTAAAGATTATATTTGTCTGAGAACACACACACATACACACACACACACTGACATTCAGGTCATTTAATGTGAAAAGTCACGCTTGGTAACCGCTAACAACACAGTTTGACTTAAATAAATCACCATGCAAACATAAAAGTGTAAAAATCTAATAGTTTTGGGGGGGCAGACTTCTGCCCACTTGACCATGTGGTTTGAACTCTGACCTTTGGCTCTAGATGAAGACCCCCCCACTCCTGCTGGACACACACACACACACACACACACACACACACACACACACACACACACACATACATATATATATATATATATATATAATCCAAGTTTCGCGTCTCGTGTGACTGAAGTTTCTCCGCAACTTTGAAAAACTTCAATAAAGGAATGAAAAAAAAAAGATAGATTGATCGGATCTGATCGGATCGATCGATTACCTGTCGGATCCGGACGGTGTGTTCGCTCTGCTGCCTCCTCGGCTTCACGGAACGACTGTGGATCCCGCGCTGGCGGAGAGCTTCCCCATCATCTTCACCCTCCTCTTCTTCCTCTCCTTCTTCTTCTCTCCGGTTCACCGGAGCTCCGGCCGCCGGTCCGCCGCCTGCGCCGCCCGCGGAGCCCGCAGTCTGAGCCGGGACACCCGGGGAGCAGCGGACGGGCGGAGGGAAGGAAGGAAGAAAGGAAGGAAGGAAGGAAAGAGAGAGAGAGAGAGAGAGAGAGAGAGAGAGAGAGAGAGGAAACACGCGTCTGCGCCCCCTGCTGAGGGTGTGTGTGACACACACACACACACACACACACACACACACACACACACACACACACACACACACACACACACACACACAGAATCTGATAGATAGATAGATAGATAGATAGATAGATAGATAGATAGATAGATAGATAGATAGATAGATAGATAGATAGATAGATAGATAGATGGACGGATCTGCTGCAGAGGTGAGGGAGAAATATACAGATGGACTGAAAGATGGACAGATGAATGGACGGACAGATGGATGGATGGATGGACAGACCCCACCCACCTCCAGATGGTCTCTGACCACTCCTTACATCTCTTCTCTGGTTCACCACAGAAGAAGAAGAAGAAGAAGAAGAAGAAGAAGAAGAAGAAGAAGAAGAAGAAGAAGAGAAGGACGTCCCAAATCCACTTCTCTTCTCATGTCTTCTTTTAAGGATTTGTTTAAGATTTAAGGTCAGAAGGATTTTATTCAGCCCCTAAAAACCCCTTAAACCTTGCAGGAAGGAGTACAACTAGGAGTACAGAGAGTACTGAGAGTAGAGAGAGCACTGAGAGTTGAGAGAGTACTGAGGGTAGTGAGAGTACTGAGAGTACTGAGGGTAGTGAGAGTACTGAGGGTAGTGAGAGTACTGAGAGTAGCGAGAGTTCTGAGAGTAGTGAGAGTACCGAGAGTACTGAGGGTAGTGAGAGTACTGAGGGTAGTGAGAGTACTGAGAGTAGAGAGAGTACTGAGAGTAGTGAGAGTACCGAGAGTACTGAGGGTAGTGAGAGTACTGAGGGTAGTGAGAGTACTGAGAGTAGCGAGAGTTCTGAGAGTAGTGAGAGTACCGAGAGTAATGAGGGTAGTGAGAGTACTGAGAGTAGTGAGAGTACTGAGAGTAATGAGGGTAGTGAGAGTACTGAGAGTAGTGAGAGTACTGAGAGTAGAGAGAGTACTGAGGGTAGTGAGAGTACTGAGGGTAGTGAGAGTACTGAGAGTATAGAGAGTACTGAGAGTAGAGAGAGTACTGAGGGTAGTGAGAGTACTGAAAGTACTGAGAGTACTGAGAGTACCGAGAGTACTGAGAGTAGTGAGAGTACCGAGAGTACTGAGAGTAGTGAGAGTACCGAGAGTACTGAGAGTACTGAGAGTACCTCGTCTCACTCCGACCCCCGTTACTTGTCGCGTAAGATACTTAGTTACTGTCTTAACCCAAAGACATCTGAACAGTAACTAGTTACTGGTGAGAAGCAGGGGATTGAGTCCTGCGGTGAGAAGTAACCGAGTACTTTGACGCAAGCGCAGCGCTGGAGGTAAAAGTACTCACCTCACAGATTATACACAAGTGCAGTCTAAATATGTACAAATGAATTTAGGGCTTATATTCAGGTGCGCTCAATAGTCCAGAAATGACAGTACTCATACCTGGAGGTAAATCTTCTCTTTGGTCTTCCTCTAGACCTCCTGCCTGGCGGCTCCGCCTTCAGCAACCTTCTACCCAGATCTTCATCATGGTTTGGACATGAACAGAGGAGTGTTCATGATCTCAGATCCAAACAATCTCAGTCTTCACTTTGTCTCGGACATACATGTCCTGCACCCCTGTGACAAATCTTCTTTTCCTTTGGGCTTTTCCCTTCAGGGGTCTCCACAGCGAATCCACCTTCTCCATCTCACCCTGTTCTCTGGATCCTCCTCTTGCACACCTGCTACCTTCATATCCTCTCAAAGGTCCATCCATCTTCTCTTTGTTCTTCCTCTAGACCTCCTATTCCAGGATCCGTCTACCAATATATCCACTCTCCCTCCTCTGTCCATGACTCAACCATCTCTGACCTTCTCTCCAGAACATCTAACATGTGTCGTCCCTCTGATAGACTCATTCCTGATCCTCTCCATCCTGGTCACTCCCAAAGAGAACCTCAGCATCTTCATCTCTGCGACCTCCAGCTGTCTTTTGGTCATTGTCAGTTTCTAGACCGTGCAGCATGGCTGCTCTCACCACTGTGTTTGATCAGATTTTATTTTAAGTTTCTCTCTTGACATTTGCTGTTACCTTCTCATCACCAAATGTCCTCCTTGGAGATGTTTCCAGGACTTCCTCCAGGAGATCCAGGGGTCGGACCCTGATCTCTGCACAGCTACTCGCTAGTGAAGCTACCGAGCCTCTCAGGAACATCTTCAAGGAGAGAAACCAAGCTGCCAGCGAAGGGCTTGTGATTGGAGGAGAACCTTAGCATCCAAGTTGTTTGCGTCTAATTTTCTATTTTCTAAAATTCTGACGGAACATTTCTTCAAACTTTTTCTTGCAGTGTAATGTTGATTTTAAAGTAAAAACAGGTCGGGATTTTTTATTAAAAAAAGTTTCCAGGAGGGTGAAATAATGATAATAATAATAATAATAATAATAATAATGAAAATGATAATAATAATAATAATAATGACAATAATAATAATGATAACAGAATAATAATAATACTTGGAGCACTGTCCATCAAAGTAAATTAGAAATTAGAAGAGTAATAAATAAAAAAAAAAAAATCACACAAGGAACCTCACAGACACCCTGCACAGAAAGTGCTGGGATCCAACCTTCTAGCTGTGAGGTGCAGGACTTGTATGCAGCAGCAAGCGAGTGGATCTCCGGTTTTTCTTTGAAGAATCCACTGATCCTCCCGCTGGCGTCAGGAGGTGGACCGTTGGTGCACCAGAAGAAAAGGTCTTCAGACCTCGAGGTCGCAGAAGACTCAAACCCCGGGAACTCAGGGTCATCCGGCCACATAGGACTTCCCCAAGTCAGATGGACGATCAGGTGAGGAGCAACACCTGAAGGTCTGCTCTGGGTTTACGTGTGAAAACCAACGTTCTAATCAAGAAGTTCAAACAAAGCAGGGATTTCTTTTCTTCTTCTGTCCTTTAGTTTGTCCTCTACACAACGGACAAAGACGGTGGCGGCTTCCAGGAGGTGCTGCGAGGCGGAACCTTCTCCTGGACCACACAGGAGTTGCTGCTCCTCACTCGTCCCAACACGAGCGGAGAAGGGGGGGTTAATCCGCTCCAGATTACGGCGACATGCAACGTGGCTGCGAATGGAAGCAGCTGTTTGAGCGAGTTTGACAAAGAGCTTGCAGAAGTTCAGGCTGCAGGCCTGGGAAAGGCAGTGAGACACCCTGGGAGACGGTCTGGACCTCCAGACGGATTAGAAGATGGAAAGAAATGAAAAAAAAAGAAAATAAATGGGTCTTTGATTGACAGGGGACTGGTTAAGGTTAAATCCCGCCTTTGCCTCCTTGATATTGTTTTTTTTTTTTGATTAATATATAAATTAAAATCAAATTTTACAGATGTCAAGAAAATTGTCTTGGAAAAGAAAAATATTTTATTGTTTCTGCAAAATTTTTGAGTTTTCTCATCACATCCAGGAGCAATTTTATCCAAAATACAAAAAAAAAAAAAAGACTAAATATTTAAGTTGCTCCTTCCTCAGAGTTTTAAGTACCGGACTACTTTTTTTTAAATTTCATGTTTCCACTTTTAATTTCATTTCTTATATTCAGATTTTTTTTCTTTCGCTATTCTGCTGCTGCCAAATCATTTCCCAATCACGGGATCAATAAAATCCATCTCATCGTCTCAAGCTTGTGCTTGCAGTTCCACCGTTTGGCCACTAGGGGCGCCAGCATCAACGCTCCATCAACCCCCATTAAAACAAATAACGCCAAACGAGAAAACTCACATGTCCTTCACGCCTTCCGGAGATGTTTCTCCCTCCGTGATGCTGCTGTCCTCCGATCAAACAACCTTGAGCAAGGCATCCAACTCCAGCCGAGTGGAAGACGTGAGATGGCAGCACCTGTCAAGCTGTGTGTGTGTGTGTGTGTGTGAATTAAATAAGGGTTAAAATATCATCCTCTCAGTGAGGAGCAGGTGCTGAGAGCTGCTGAAACATCTAGGCCTTCAGGGACATTCCAGCCCAGGTTTGCACTTCCCCACGGACCCACCACCATTCCTTGGACTTCAAGGTGCTGCACACACACACACACACACACACACACACACACACACAGAGCGCTGCCTCTGCGGGCCTCAGTGGTCTATGAGGTGGTGATAATGCTGCTAAATTGACTGTCAAGCACTAAAATGCCTGAGAAAAGAACCAGTGGAGATGAATTAACATTAACTAATGTGGGTTAAGAGGGAAGAAAAAAAAAAAAATCCAGGAGCCGCCTGGCGTCAAGGGAACCGGGGCAAAGTTTGGCCCCCGACAAAGACAACCTGCGGGTTTTCACTGATTTCTTCTGCGAATTAGAAATATTTTTTTCTTTCAAAGCTGCATGGAAAGGATTCCAGGCCTTCTGGAAGTCCTGGAGAACCAGGTGGAGATCCAAGGGTCAACCGGAGAGGAACAACTGCAAACAAACTCCAGTTCTACCCATAGAAGACCATTAAAAAGAGCTAGAATTCACCTAGTTAGTTAGGTGATGTTAGGTGGTGTTAATTTGTGGATAGCGACAAATTACCCAAAATATCCAAGAGTTGGCAATAACTCATCACAAATCAGCAAAAAAGCACATACATTATCAGGAGAAATGGTGGACAAGAAAGAACTGAAGACCAGCAAGTAGTGTCTGAGGGGAAAAGTGCAAAAATAAGCAATAAAATACCCCAAAATATGCCAGAAATTGGGGTCAAAAATGTCAAAAACTTCCAAAGAAGTTCAAAGAAAGTGAAGAGGAAACGGTCGGACCAATTAGCTTCGGAGCCGTGCTTCTAATTCTACATGTCCACAATTGATTTACAACACAGGTCCCAAAAGGAGGCGGGGTTTAACCTCCACCTGTCAATCACGCAAGCTGTGGAGCTCCTCACACAACGCTGGAGGCGAGCAGGCATGCTAACCGCTAGCGCTCGTGTCGAGCGCCTCGTCGGGTGACGTCCTTCTCTGACCGTCATTCTGTTGACGTCGGATTTGAGGTCCTTGCCGGAGGAGGTGCTTAAAAACGAAAGGGTACCAGGTACCATCCCTGATGGACACCCAGAAGAACCCTGTCCGGTCCAGCGGTGTCTTCAATGAAGCTCTTTTCTGACTGGAGGACCCGCAAAACATGGACGACTCCACCCAGCTAGGACACGTCGGGTGTCAAACATTAGCAAGAGCCCAACTCAACACAACAAGAGTTGGACTGACTTGAAGCCTCGTTGAAGATCAGGTATCTGCAGGAAGACCACGGCCACAAACCGTTAATACAGAATCGTTTAATACTAAGTACAATACAGAAAATCAGTGGTAAACAAAGAAAAGTCCTCTTTCGTGGCCTTCGACTTCTGTCAGGCAGGAGGTGATGCTGTGTGTGTGTGTGTGTGTGTGTTAAGTGGTGGTGATCGGATGAGTTTTAAGACACAGGAAAATCATTGGATGTTAGCGAAGCTAATGGCGGTGAAGCGGGTCATTCAGGCTTTTTTTTTTTTTTTTTTTCGTCTTCTTCAAGTATGTTGCAGCTCAGCGCTCTAGAAGATCAGACCGTGTGGATCTACATTCAATCCAGTCACCGGTGGGCTTTTTACTTCCCCGACGCTGGAATTGTACCCAGTTAGCCGCGTCGCTAACGGATGAAGGTAAGGATGGCGATGAAGGTGAGCGAGTCTGTGCGTGAACCTTCGGTCCGGCGTCCGTTCACTTGGCGTCGGAGAGCTTGGCCAGGCTGGCCTGGCGGAAGGCGGCGCGGTCCCGCATCTCCAGCACGCAGTCCCTCACCATCTCCGCAAACATGGAGGGCCACAGCTTGTGCAGCGCCTCGCCCTTCAGGTTGGTGTCCGACGCCCTTTGCACCAACCCCTGCAGGTACTGCTGGATCATGGCGGCGCGCTCCGGAGACTCCACGGCGCCCTCCTGTGGCCGTCGACACACAACAGCAGATATATCAATGATCTACAAACAAGACCATCATAACATTGGGGAGCGCAGAGGAGAAACAGGAAGCCGGTGTTACCCCTACTAAAATGTAGTACCGTGTTTTTTCGGACTTTTTTTTATGGTTCGTCCGGTCCTGCGACTTATACTCAGGTGCGACTTATATATCAAAATATGTATGGTAATTTAAGCTTTATTTACTGGCTTGCGTGGCAGTATCTGCGACTTGTATGACTCCTGTACCACTGAAAATGTAGCCATCAACTTAGAAAGACTCAACAAAAAACAGCCCCGAAAGGAAAATCGTATTCTGCAGGTTACAAGCCGCGAGTAGTGAAATATGCAGCTCAAAACGGAAGCCGAGCGGCAGAAAGAAAGTTTGGAGTGAGTGAGAAACTAGTAAGGGACGGACGAAAAGCGGAGGATACTGGAACTGCAATGACGAAAACAAAGAAAGCTAATCAAAGCTAAAAGCTAACTGTCCGAAGCCAGAGGAAGGAGTTCACCGAAGGGTGCTTGAGCAGCGTGATGCCGGCAGAGGCTGGTCGACGGTACGGTTGCGTATCCACGCCCAGGTCGTCGCCATGGCGATGAATACAAACGACTTTACGGGAGGACCTCCTTGGTGTTAGCGCTTCATGCTACGCAACCGCCTCTCTATCAGAACATGGACGACGACGGCCCAAAAACAGCCTCGCGGAAGAGGAAGCAGAGCGCCGTCTACCTCCGGAGTGGGTCGAGTCGCTCGGAAGTCACACAGAAAGTGAAGAATTTAATGGATTTAGTGATTTGAAGTGACGTGGAGAAGCTTGTTAGCTTTGTTGTCAATGCTAACTATCAGTATAACTGTTAATACCAGACACCTGTTCATCCTGTTGTTCTCTATTCTATTGTTATTACGATAACTTGCCTTTCAAGGTGAAATGTCTGTTCTTGGTCTCTGACTTTATCAAATAAATGCGACTTATGTACGTTTTTTTTCTTCTTCACGATGCGTTTTTTTGGACTTCTGATGCAAGAAAGCAAGACTTCGACATGGAGTTTTATCTTATTGAGAGCTCTGGTGAGTCGTGCATGTTTTTGTCCTCGGCTAAATCAGCCCTTGCTAGCCGCGCGGGGAGATTAACATTTAGCAGGAAGGATTGCTATAAAACCTGTGGGAGTAGATGTTGAGGATTGCATTATGAGTTAGTAAATTACAAATGCACTTAGTGTTTAACTGTAATGTTTAGTCCACTTTGGTATTTCCTATATCGTCTGATTCGAGGCAGCAAAGTTCACCGGCTAGCAGAGTAGCCTACTGAGCCGCGCCAGGACACTAAAAAGGAACGCGGCGCTTATTTCGCTTACTTTACGCCATTCGCTTTAAGACAGTTAGCGAGCGGTCAAGGTTTTCACGAAGCACTTTGTTTCATAAGTTAAAAAATGTACTTTATCATGTGATTTATGCAATAAAGAAGCTCAAAAACATAAAGGGGACACTAAAATAGCACATCCTAGATGTGAATGAATGAAATGTTCTTATAAATACTTAGCTCTTTACACAGTTGACACAGTTATTCTTTAAATGTGCCGCCAACAAAATCACACCAAAATGCTCAATGGAAATCAAATGTATGATCTAACGTTGATTTAATGTCCTTAAAACAAGTCCAAAGGAATCAGCGTTGCTTCCTGAGTGCACAGAAGTGTGACTGACTCTGAGTTACATTGTGTTGTTTAAATGTTACCTTTATTTTTTGGAACAGTAGATTTTCTTTACACTGAAGAGCAAGTTTATAAGTAATGCAAATGCTGAGAAATCGTAGCATGATGGGTTAATGTGATGAGTACTTCCTTGTTAAAAAAGGGCTGTACAGAGATCCCTCGCTATAAGGCGGTTTACTTTTCACGGTTTCGCTACTTCACGGATTAGCATGGTGCATTGTGTTCTGCATTCCGATTGGCTAAAAAGTCACTCCGCTTCTTCTCTACCTGTGCGTCAATAACGTTGCAGTTTAATATGTACACGTACGTAAAACAGCTTGACAAATTTACATGACGTACGTGCAAATTCTCTCGTAATTTCCAGTTTCTCTAAAACCCAAAATGTTGACAAAACGCTCTGGAGCGACAAAAGCACCTGCGGCAGGAAGATGCTATCTATGGCAGATAAAGTTAAACTTCTGGACATGCTAAGGGAAGCTAAAAGCTATGCGGCTGTAGGTCGGCATTACGGAATGAACGAATCTTCCGTTCGTTCCATAAAGAAGGAAGAAAAAAACATAAGGACGACAGCGGCGATAAGTTTTAATAAGGATGCAAAAAGGGTTGCAACTGTTTTTTCATAATCATTTTTAATTTTCTCCCGTTTAATCCAATTCCTCGGGTCGCGGTGGGCGGAGCTAATCTCTGCCATTTGAAGCCTTCTGTTCACATTGATGATTAAAATTATTATTTGACAGCACAGTACAGAAGTTATTTGTTGAAAAAAACCTTTCTAAAGTACAGTACTTTTATTTGTGAAACAAATGAGCCTGTAAGATGGTTTGTTCTTTCTTTTCAATGTATAATAGAGTATTTAATTGTATAATAATTGTAAAAAAAAATAAAGGTTTCTACTTCAGGGATTTTGCCTATCAAGGGTTCTTTTTGGAACGTAACCCCCAAGAAAAACAAGGGTTTACTGTATCCTTCGTAATTCGTGACACAAATGTATAAGAATATAATAACAACAGAATCACTCGTGAGTCTGCACTAGTGGTTTCACGATGAGCTCTTCTTTTTTTTTTTTCCAATTTATTCAATAAATTTGTCAACTGTTCAACTCATTTTTTAACCAATCTCTTTTGCTTCAGTGAGGCACCTCAGCCCTTCATCTCTGCAGAGCCTCGGTAGATGTTAAGCTCTTCCAGCTCCAAGTCTACAGGTCCTCTTCGTGTCGTCGCGGCTCAATACTGATGATGTAATTACACACCCGCTGTTGAGTCGTATGCTAATATGCGGTCGCTGTTGGAACAACAATTGAATAAACTAGAGCTTGAGCTGGACTAAAGCTGCCGTTTTATAAGGAGGCGTGGGATCCGGCGGTATGTCGAGTCGACTGTTTCTGCGTCTGGCTGATTTACTGTTGTGATAAGGAGCGGCGTGCTCGGGCCTCATTCTCCCCTGCGGACAGAAGCCTGTTTGCTTTCTCGTTGCTACGCCGTGATGTTTGAGCGGCGCCGGATGATAGATGTGCACGCTTTGACACTGGATGCTGTTTCTACATTGGCTGATCAAAGTGTACATTGCGCTATGAGGGGGCGGGGCTACGGGCGTGATTTGTGACATCACAAACGGCGTGGAGTTGAGCGCGGTCCAATATCCAGCGATAGCTCAAACCCGCAGGCTACGGATTTCTGGATTCCGAGGACGGCTTTTTAATGCGATAATTATCTCGTTTCCTGCCGATGAACGTTTCGAGACGCAGGTCGCGGCACACGGGAGGGTCCGCGAGGTCGCCTTTAACCGAGCGAAGTGGCCAAAAAGGGATTTTATGGCGTTGGCTGTTTGAGGAGCAGGAATGCGAGGGCCTCGTAAATCACGGCCGGCGGTAACGCGAGCCCGTCGCGGCGTTTCAGCCGACTCGTCGCGGCCGGTGGGTCTGCGCTCACGTGTTCCCGGAGAAGACGAAAAGCGACACGCTGACATTTCGGGGGAACTTGGCTTTCCTCGCAAGACAATAAAATGAATTAATGGCCCGTCGGGCCCGTCGGATCCAAACGCCATTCAGTAAAGACCTATTTGGAAAGTCGCTAGCGTGGCGTCTCGTCTTCAGACGTCACCGAGCAGGATTTTCGATCATCGCCGTCACGATGTCGCAAATTCAGTTCCACTTTGATGCACTTGCTGCAATGCGTGAACTGGCGATGGCCAAATGCGGTTGGTGAAATCACGGCGTGCAGAGCTTTTGTCTGGAAAGTAGTTCCAGCTGTACTTGCTCACCACAGTTTACGGCGTCCTCCACCTATGGCGTTTCGCGGCTTCGTCGCCGTCTCCCGTTCCGTCGTTCCGACGGTAAAACGGATTTCGCGGGGGAGCTAGTTGGCGAGCGGAGTTGTTTACGTTCACCGTATTGGATTGCGCTGCGTTGGCTTTCTTTTGTTTGTGATTTTTGGAAACTTTCGCCCTTCGTGACGGTTCCCAAGCGTCCATCAGACTCAACTGATGGCAGTGCTTCCGAGAAAAGGAAAGGCATCTCCACCGAAGTGAAATTAGATGGAATAAATCACTCGGAAAAAGGCGAAACGCCGACAAATGAAGAAACGAGTTTTTTGACTATCTTGTCGGTCATCGCGATAAAACGCGTGCTTGAACAAACGTGCCGATTTCTCCGAAAAACTCCGGCGTGGAAGTGATAAGAAAAAGAAGTGGGGATTTTTCTGTACACGGCAATTTCGGTGCTTTCTTGATTCGCCTGCTCTCCGTGCGGCAAACTCCACTGACGACCACCCATTGTGCTAAGCTAACTAGCAGCAGAGTGTCTCTGACTCCCTTCCACCGCCTCTACCTTCTCGTCTTGCCGACGGGTCCGTTAGCTTAGATTCCAAAAAAGCCGCTGTGCGATTTTGATATCTTGGAGGAATCAGATAAATGAATCTAATGTTTTTACGGTTATTTATCGTGGAAAAAGACCGACCTCCGGACCGTCGGCGCTGCAGTCTCGGCTGGGGTAGTTGAACAGCGCTCTGCTCAGACCTTCACCCAGGAGCTTCCCGTTGTCTCGCAGATCCTCCGGACTCAGGCCTGCCCGACGCCCACGGCCCTCCAGCAGGAACTGCAGCTGACGCTTCCTGCAGGTGAAGACCAAGGTGAAAAATGAAGCCCATAAAGCTCGACGAGCGTCGATGAGCCCGTTTAGCTCCGTGAGCTCCAGTTTAGCATAACATTAGCATAACATAGCTAGTCGTTGCTCTCATGATGCCCGAAATACTGCACCGACATGCCTGGCGCTCCAACGCCAGGATGCTCAAACAGACTTTTCAAAAGAGGCTGCAGGCTAACATTCCATTTAGCATGAGATAGTGTGTGTATGTGTGTGTGTGTGTGTGTGTGTGTGTGTCTGAATCATTGCCAACAGGCATGGCTTGTGTCAATTTTACATTATGCTGACTGTCAAGAAAAAGAAATAGGCTTAGGAAAAGTATCGTGAAGATTTGCAGGAGTTTCAGTGTGTGTGTGTGTGTGTGTGTGTGTGTGTGTGTGTGTGTGTGTGTGGTTGGAGGCCCAATTGAAAGTAATGGGGCGAACAGTATCTGACATATTATTACTTCTTTTTGGTTTTATGCCAGACGCCAAAGAAACACCCTGACTATTTGGGAAATCTGCCAGTTCGCCACAGTTCCCACGGTAACACCCGGAGACGGAAGCCCCTCCGCTGTCTGCGCGGCCGTAGTTTATTAGCTTAGCATGTTAGCTTAGCAGCCGGCGACAACTCCAGCACAATCAAAAGTGCGCGGGTGCATTCGCAGCGCTGGAAACCCGGAGCTAGTTTACTTAGCGTAACGGCTTCGCTATGCTCTCTCTCTCCGTCAAAAGTCACCAGGTGCACATTCCAGCAACACACTTGCGTTCATGTTGCGTCTCGTACGATCGCCATGTGATGAAACGACAGAATCGAATTACAATTTCCGTAGAGGACGGGAAAAGACGCGAAGGGCCGGCGGGAACGAACCGATGGAAACGGCGCCGGAGCGAAAATGTGAAACAGAGACGCCTTCTTGTTAAAAGAAATGGCAAGTTAGCCATTTTTAAAGATGACGATTTTCTGTCAGATGACTTTCTGAATGAAGTCTCGGCGCGATTGGCGAAAAAAAAGAAATGTTACGAGCTAAATTCAACCGTTACGGCGCGTTCAAAAGAGCATCTCCATCTGATTTGACGGGAGAAGGCTAGCGACAGCGCGGGCTAGCATTCACGCTAACAAACTTCTTCAAATGACCCTTCTTTCACCACAGAGATACTGTAAAGCCGGCAAATCATCAAAACGGTCGGCGCGCTCCTTGAACACCGTCCAATCGCCGATGGGAACCAGCCTTCGACGGCGAGCCGAGGCAAATGCGACGTTGAGCAACATCTCCAGCGCTAGGAGGTGTTTTTTACGACTTCGGACGGGGCGTGTTTGGCTTCTTCTGGCGATAACTGTTAAACACAACCGACGACAAACAAGAGCAGGAGACTCGTTCAGGAGTATTTCATTTACTTTACAAGTTTGAGGGTTTTTTTTTCCAAAGCCGGAAACAAGGAGAAACTCGGGAGCGATGTGAAAATATTAATCCCCTTCACCCGCCCTCCTCCCCTGTTAGAAAACCTAAAACCCAAATTTCTGTCATGCGGCCATTTTGGGGATCGTGACCCGAGTTCAAAGGGAGTCGAGGACAAAGTCCGGCAGCCGGAGGCTTTTATGTGGAGTTGTGTGTCACGGCATGTTTCAGCGCGGCGTGGGATCTCCTCCTCCGGGAGTCACGGGCTGCCACTTCACCGTTAAAAGAAACGGACCGAGCCGTTTCCCTTTTTTTTTTTTTTTTTTCTCGTTCTCGCACGAATCACAAGAATGTCCGGCAGTTGAACCGAATCAAATCCATCCAATCGACCGAGGGGGGGGGGGGGGGGGGGGGGGTTCTCACGCCGACCCACAATTAAACACCGGGAAGCCCCTTTTATTTGTCAACATATAATAAATAACGGGGTCAACCGGGGTTTGCAAATCCTGATTGCTAATTTTTTGCAAAAAAAAAAAACAACATCAAGTGTATCTTCTATTTCAACCTGCGTGTTATTTCTTCGTCGTTCCTTCCAAAGTGGCGTGCGAAAACACACGGCGGCTCGGGTGACCCGCTATTGTTCGTCGCGCGACGGGAGGGAAAACGGGAAATACAAATTATCAGCTCACGCACGGAGAATTCCGGCGGAATAATAGATGGATTGTTGTCGGTGGACGTGTCTGCGGGGCCGCCGACCAGGGAAAATAATCCTGGCTTCGGGCCGATGAGTATTATCTATCCGTCCGCGGCAGGATCTGCATGAGTCAACGCCAAGAGACGGCTTGACAGCTCACTTTCAACGTGGAAGAAGAGCAAGTGAGGACACCGAGGCGGAAGTTCAGCTCCCGTCCTGCAGGTGATGGAAGAGTCTGACTGTTTGCTTTGACTCTTCCAGTGGAAACTTCTGCGCTTCGATGCGACTCTCATAAAAATGCTTCATCTACCCGTGCGGGACTTCCAGAGAATCCTCCGGTTGCAGGTTGTTTTTTTTTTTACCATCTCTATTTCGGACCAATCATTTTTAGCATTTTAGTTTGTGGAAAAATTTGAAGAATCATCAAAAAAAGGGGATTCAGCGTAGCTATTAGCATAAAAAATTTGCAATGAATTACAACATCATTTAGCCAAAAATAACAAGATTTTTTTTTCCAAAATGAGCGGGAAATAACTGATGTTGTTTTACCATCTCTATTTCGGACAAATCATTTTTAGCATTTTAGTTTGTGGAAAAATTTGAAGAATCATCAAAAAAAGGGGATTCAGCGTAGCTATTAGCAAAAAAAATTTGCAATGCATTACAACATCATTTAGCCAAAAATAACAACTTTTTTCCAAAATGAGTGGGAAATAACTGAGAAAATAGCAAAGAAATGGTTAAAGTTAAATCAACCACAAGTTATTTGTAACAAATCAAACTATTTACGTGAAAAGGTGGAACCAGCGATGCGTCACCGTATTGTTTCTTCGAATCCTCGCCTCTCAAAGGAAAACCATAAATAAAAGTGAGCATAAACACAGAATCTCAGGGTTCAACTCGGCCAAATACGACTTGTAAACCTGACAAGTATATACATCCAGGGTTTACACAGTATGGCTGCAGAGCTTCGTGCACGGCTCTCCTGCATCTCAACCCTGGCAGAACTCCAGCTTCTGGAGGACCATCGGAGCAGGACGGGGCCTCCCTCCCCTCCCTCCCCTCCCCCGCCGCCGCTGACAAATTAACTTTTCTCTTGTTTGTTTGCTTGTAAGGATGCGTTTGGTTGGCTCCGAATGAGCTGTTAACCCAATCGGGGGGGGAGGAATGTTTGTGTGGAGGTGCCAAGAACCCACCCTTCCACCCTGAGACCGGGAGTCTGCTTCCCCCGGCCGCTCGGTGCCAGGCTCGCCGTCTCGCCGTCACACAAACATTCAAACGGCGATGTAAAGGGCGCCCGGCGTGCACACACTCGCAGGGCGTTAATGCGTCCACGTGTCCTTCGCGAGTACCATTGTGCTCGCCGCCGGGAAACCGTGCTTGTTTTTTTTTTTTTTTGGCGACTTGTTTTTTTGTCCACTGGACTATAAAAATGGTGAAATCGGTGTGAAATTCTTTCCTGATAGGAAGAAGAAAACATTTCGCACACTCTCTCCTTTGTCCTTAAAACTGTTCTGTGTAGCTTTGCATAACACACATGATACTGTTAACAGTAAAAGAAATAACGACGATGGTGCCCATTTTTAAATTAGGGCGATGTGTAGAATTGAGGCAACTAAAGAGAGATGAAGTTGATGAACCATACAATGAAGTTATGGGAAAGAGTGGTGGAAACTAGACTGAGAGCAGAAGGCAGCATTTGTGAACAGCAGTATGGCTTCATGCCTAGGAAGAGTACTACAGGTGCAGTATTTGCGTTGCGAATGCTGATAGAAAAGTACAGAGAAGGTCAGAGGGAGCTGCATTGCGTTTTTGTAGACCTAGAAAAAGCATATGACAGGGTGCCAAGAGAGGAGCTCTGGTATTGTATGAGGAAGTCTGGAGTGGCAGAGAAGTATGTTAGACTGGTGCAGGACATGTATGCTAGCTGTGAGACACTGGTACGGTGTGCTGTGGGGGTAACAGAGAAGTATGTTTGACTGGTGCAGGACATGTATGCTAGATGTGAGGCACTGGTACAGTGTGCTGTAGGGGTAACAGAGAAGTATGTTAGACTGGTGCAGGACATGTATGCTTGCTGTGAGACAGTGGTACGGTGTTTCTGTAGGGGTAACAGAGAAGTTCAAGATGGAGTTGGGACTCCATCAGGGATCAGCTCTGAGCCCCTTCTTGTTTGCAAGGGTGATGGATAGGCTGACAGATGAGGTTAGACAGAAATCCCCATGGACCATGATGTTTGCGGATGACATTGTGATCTGTAGTGGGAGCAGAGAGCAGGTGGAGGAACATCTAGAGAGGTGGAGGTATGCTCTGGAAAGGAGAGGAATGAAGGTTAGTCGCAGCAAGACAGAATATACGTGTGTGAATGAGAGGAACTCGGGTGGAACGGTGAGGCTACAGGGAGTGGAGATCAAGAAGCTGGAGGACTTCAGGTACTTGGGGTCAACAGTCCAGAGTTTAGGAGAGTGTGGAAAAGAGGTGAAGAGACGGGTTCAAGCAGGTTGGAATGGTTGGAGAAAAGTGTCAGGGGTACCAAGAGAAAGAAGACTATCAGCCAGAATAAAAGGAAAGGTGTACAAGACAGTGGTGAGACCAGCCATGATGTTTGGACTAGAAACTGTTCCAATGACCAAAAGACAGCAGGCAGAACTAGAGGTTGCAGAGATGAAGATGTTGAGGTTCTCTTTGGGAGTGACCAGGATGGAGAGGATCAGGAATGAGTCTATCAGAGGAACAGCACATGTTAGATGTTTTGGAGAGAAGGTCAGAGATGGTTGGGTCATGGACAGAGGAGGGATAGTGAATATATTGGTAGACGGATGCTGGAATTGGAGCTGCCAGGCAGAAGGTCTGGAGGAAGACCAAAGAGAAGATTTATGGACGTCGTGAGAGAGGATATGAAGGTAGTTGGTGTGAGAGAGGAGGATCCAGAGAATAGGGTTAGATGGAGAAGGTGGATTTGCTTGGAGACCCTGAAGGGAAAAGACCAAAGGAAATGAAGAAGATCGATGAACTTTAACATTGTTTTTTTAGTCTGTAACAGAAAAAATATAGTGCATCAATTTCCGTGAAATAAAAAAAAAATTCAATCCTTATTTAAACTTTTTTTGGATCAACTGAACCATTTGATGCTGAAAAATAAATTGAAAAAAAAAATCAATAAATAATTCAAATTGACAGTAACTCAGGGGCACACTTTAGAAAACACGTTAACCTACAAAACAAAAATGAATAAAACAATTTGCCCTTAATTTTTTTTTTAACCAAAATGAGGAGGCCAGTGTAACAATGAGCATGTTTTGCTTCCGGTGACTTCTTTTGTCTCATTATCTCGTCTCTCACCAGCTTCTTATCATCCCTGTCTAATATTATTGTTTATTCTCTGCATTTCATATTTCCTGCTGTGCTGTGTTTGAGCACAAAAAAAAACCCCAAACAAATGTGCAACTCTCTGTGGCTTAAAAATAATCGAGTATTTAATTAAAGGGAATTTTGTTTGAGTTTGTTTATTTTTAAAATGTCATTTAAAAATTTGAAGATGACAGCAACCCTGTAACATCTAAATAAAACATGTTCAACTTGACTTTGACACTTTATAGTTTTATTTGTATTTCTTATTCTTCCTCCCTTTTTTTTACTGTTTATACAATTTCCTACTTTTATTTATTATTGTTATGTTTTACTTGAAACTCTGGCACAACAATTTCCTTCAGGATAAATAAAGTTGTTCTTATTCTTATTCAAATATTTTGTCGCTTTTAATAAACGACTGCACACGTCAGTAAAAAATGTCGGCATGTTTGGCTTGCTGCCGGTGGATCATTTAAGTTTGGCTTTTTGTCATAAATACAAGAACGACTCCAATAGATATATTTATAGGAGTATTTTTCTTAAAAGTAACCTTCAACCAAACGTTTTTCCAGAGTTCAAAATGTTTAGTTGCGTGCAGAAATATCATTTTGTTTTCTCAGCATCTTTCTTCTCACATGCACAGTGTAGAAACAATTCCAGCTTTGCTGACACATCGCATAAAGCCAACTGAGAATCCTATAAATTGAACAAAACATCAATTTAAATATTTACATTTTTTGCAGGCGTCGCCCCACTATTTGTGAAAGGAAACGACGGGGTACCTGGACCTACCTGGACTCCTCCAGCAGCAGGAGGAGGCGGCAGCGCGGGGTTTCGGTGGCGGCGATGTGGCCCAGCGTCCCGAACACGCGCTCGGCGGCGATCACGTCGTTCATGGTTACCTGCACGTGGGGATAACACGTAAATAAGGTACGCGGTTGTTGACAATGGATAAAAGTGACAAAGGAAGCGGCGAAGTTCATTGTTTTGGTCCGAGCACAACATGGGTTTACGCTACTGGGTTCCACTGGTTCCCGTCAGAGGAGCGGCGGCGCTCACCTCCTGGCCGTTGATGCGCTGCAGGTTGAAGTGGTAGAGGCGGTAGATGACGAAGGAGCGCCACAAGGTCAGGCCGACCACCGGGTTCCCCTCGGGGTGGACGGTCAGCTGGTCCAGGCGCCGCACCTGAGCCAGGGCGGCCAGCTGAGGCAGACGGCTGATGTTGGTCTCCAGGAAGATCAGGTGCTGCGGCGGAGAAGGCGGCGGGGTTAGTCAGGGCTAGCTTCAGGGTGAGCTTCAGGGCTAGCTTCAGTGCTAGCTTCAGGGCTAGCTTCAGGGCTAGCTTCAGGACTAGCTTCAGGGCTAGCTTCAGGGCTAGCTTCAGGACTAGCTTCAGGGCTAGCTTCAGGGTTAGCTTCAGGGCTAGCTTCAGGGTTCGCTTCAGGGCTAGCTTCAGGGCTAGCTTCAGGGCTAGCTTTAGAGCTAGCTTCAGGGCTAGCTTCAGGACTAGCTTCAGGGCTAGCTTCAGGGCTAGCTTCAGGGTTAGCTTCAGGGCTAGCTTCAGGGCTAGCTTTAGAGCTAGCTTCAGGGCTAGCTTCAGGACTAGCTTCAGGGCTAGCTTCAGGGCTAGCTTCAGGACTAGCTTCAGGGCTAGCTTCAGGGCTAGCTTCAGTGCTAGCTTCAGGGCAAAAGACCCGGACGATATCTAGTATTATACTGCATATATCTCCCATTTTCACTCTTATTTGGTAAATGTGATGTTGTTTTACAGCTTGGAAGATACATTTGTCTTTCTAAAACAACTGAATTTTCTTTTTTTTTTTCCTCTTTTCTTATCAGTTTCACCAGGTGTCTTACCAAATTGGCGGTTACAGAAAAAAATAAACAAATAAATAGAAAGTAAAGTTTGGGAATGTCAACAAATGACCGTCATTTTCGGACTATAAGTAGCTACTTCTTTCACACGATTTGAACAACGATGTGGCTAGTTAACGTTTTTTTTTTTTTTATTTGGGGCTAACAAGCTTCACGCCGCCAAAACGTTTCACCTCGTCACAGCCGACCGATGGAACGAGCGTGAAATTCTGAGGCCATTTAATTCCGAAGAAAACAACTTTAACAGTTTTAGTGCAAAAATAGCCGTTAGCTGGTGTAGGATAAAGCGGAGATAGAAAATGGATGGTCTTTTCCTTGTCTTATTTATTATTCTGGCTTTTTATTTACATTTTTAGTCGTTATTTATTTATCTTTTCAATCAGCCATGTTACAGGCAGTGGTTGGAACGGAGCATTTGTGGATGTTACCGGTATCTGCTTAATTAAACGTAAAAAAACATGTTTTTGTTTAAATCTTACAACGTGGACACCTGCAGCTTTTGAGACGAGTGCAGCTTATATGTGGACACATTTATTTTGTTTTTTTAGCCGGTGCAGCTTATATTCAGGTGCGCTAAATAGCCTGGAAATTACAGTAACATGAAAATCCTACTCAAAATTCACCACCAAGCTGATCAGCCATTTTAACATTTTTCCCAAAACGCGAATATTAAACATTTTATCGCTGCTTTTACACCGCAGTCATCGGCTTCCGACCGTCTCCGGTGAACCTCCTGCACGCCGTGGAACCCCACGCGCCGCTGCGTTCTCACCGATAGATTGGGGAACTTGACCCTGATGCGGGGCAGCGTGGGCACGATGGCGTCGAAGCTGATGTAGCGGAAAGCGATGACGGTCACGGCGCCGGCGGTCTGAGCCCCCCAGCCTCGCTCCAGGGCCTCCAGGGCGCCGGGGCCGAACAGGCGCAGGGTGTCGCCGTCCAGCTCCGCCAGGTGGCTCTCGGACAGGGACAGGCTTTGGACGCTGCCTCCGCCGCCGACCTCCGCCAACCTGCAACACAAACACGAGTGTCCTTACTGGCTGCTTCCTTTCTCCCAGAAACAAGGTATCTTGTGGGGAAGAGATGAGGTTGTTGTGGGTGAGTTGCGGGGATTCGCGTCCGAAGAGTTGCTCCAAGACAAAAAGAGGAGCGGCCGTTTATGTATATTTGGACATAAAGTGTAGCAAAGCTTGCACGTTACATTTAGCACAGCATACCCGACCTCCTCCGCCTGCATCTTCAAGCTAAACACTCTTTTAAAATAAACTTCATATCACTCTTAACATTCTCTTCTATTATGTGTTATTCGGTGCAGTTCCATACAGAACCGAACAAAAAGACCTGCGCCCTCCGGCCATACGACTGCTAAACTCAAGACAAGGGCTGCTGACAAAACTGACTAAATGTTTACTCTGGGGTTATTTATGGGGTTTTGGGGGGATGTTTATGGGGATTGTGGGGGTCAAAGCACTGGTGGCACTTTGTTAGATTACATACTAGCACTTTAATTCAGGAGGCCAACTACGCAGAGTTGTTGCTCCATTGCCTTTCGGACAATGACGATAAATCTCTCGAATTATTTTTATACATTATTAAACGCAGCCTCGGTGTCCCAAATCCCGGATAAACGCAAAAGGTTGCGTCAGGAAGGAACCAAAACCAAATATGCGCTCAAACCCCAAAATCGAAGCCAGGGTGAACAACGGTTAACCATCGGTGGCGATGACCTGCAGGGTACCAGGGGATGTTAGGCCACTGTGGGTCGAAGACGCAGAGAAAGCAGAGGAAAAGTCAGAGAAGGTCAGAGAAGCCAGACTGAGATGGTCTGAGACAGTCAATATATTGGTAGATGGATGCTGGAAGACCAAAGAGAAGATCTATGGACCTAAGTAGAAGTGCGAGAGGAGGATCCAGAGAACAGGGTTAGATGGAGAAGATTTTTTATACATTATTCTTTCACACATAGAGTACCATTTCAAACGGGGGGCATTTCAATCTCATGAAAATCTAATTTGACACGGGAGCCACAGAACCAACTCCACTCCTGTATCTGGAATATAAACTCGTGTTTCCGTCACGTGACGAACGTCCCGTCTCCTCCGCCGAAGCCCCCGAGGGTTCGGACCTCCGGGCTTCCAAACAAACTCCTCATCCGGCAGCGAGAGGAAGACGGCGCAGATCGGAAAGTAATCCTTTGATTACGGGATTTTTAATCCGGCGCTCTTGTCGAGGCGGATTTAAAGAGGGTGTGTGAAACCAGGAGGAGGAGGTGAAACGGGCCGACGAGGAGAAGAGACGGAAGACAAAGAGGTGCTTCGAGAGAGAAAAAGCCCTGAAACCAAAGAGGTTGGTTTTATTTTTTTTTTAGAAAAGCCACATTTTCCCCGACTTCCAGAGAGAAAAGCCTCGTCTGAGGAGGCGAAAGGGAGCAGCGTAAACAGAGAGGAGCTGCTGTGCAGGCCCACCCACTATAAACACCTTCACAAGTGTGTGTGTGTGTGTGTCAGAATCCATCTGCGCAAGTTAAAACACTGTCGGCACTCAAGGTACCAACTCCCGCCTTGCCGAGGCCGGAACAGATGACGTTCCCGTCTTGGTTCATTCACTCATGATGGTGCTGACAGTGGATTTCTCACCTGTCAATCAAACCCCACCTCAGGAGAACATCAGGTCTCCACGGCAGGATGGAGTCAATCTGAGCACCAGCAGAAGCTCACCGGTGCTGTTTTAAGTTATATCTTAAAGACAGAGAAAGTGTTTGGGTTTTTTTTTTCTATAAATCTGTAACAAGACTTAAAAAAGATTCAGTAAACCCTTGTTTTTCTTGGGGGTTACGTTCCAAAAAGAACCCTTGATAGGCAAGATCCCTGAAGTAGAAACCTTTTTTTTTTATAATTATTATACAATTAAATACTCTATTATACATTGAAAAGAAAGAACAAACCATTTTACAGGCTCAATCATTTGTTTCACAAATAAAAGTACTGTACTTTAGAAACGTTTTTTTCGACAAATAACTTCTGTACTGTGCTGTCAAATAATAATTTTAATCATCAATGTGAACAGAAGGCTTCAAATGGCGGAGATTAGCTCCGCCCACCGCGACCCGAGTGATTGGATTAAACGGGAGAAAATTAAAAATGATGACGAAAAAACAGTTGCAACCCTTTTTGCATCCTTATTAAAACTTCTCGCTGCTGTCGTCCTTATGTTTTTTCCTCCTTCTTTATGGAACGAACGGAAGATTCATTCATTCCGTAACGCCGACCTACAGCCGCATAGCTTTTAGCTTCCCTTAGCATGTCCAGAAGTTTAACTTTATCTGCCACAGATAGCATCTTCCTGCCGCAGGTGCTTTTGTCGCTCCAGAGCGTTTTGTCAACATTATGGGTTTTAGAGAAACTGGAAATTACGAGAGAATTTGCACGTACATCATGTAAATTTGTCAAGCTGTTTTACGTACGTGTACATATTAAACTGCAACGTTATTGACGCGCAGGTAGAGACGAAGCGGAGTGACTTTTTAGCCAATCAGAATGCAGAACACAATGCACCATGCTAATCCGTGAAGTAGCGAAACCGTGAAAGGTAAACCGCCTTATAGCGAGGGATCTCTGTACAGCCCTTTTTTAACAAGGAAGTACTCATCACATTAACCCACCATGCTACGATTTCTCAGTATTTACATTACTTATAAACTTGCTCTTCAGTGTAAAGAAAATCTACTGTTCCAAAAAATAAAGGTAACATTTAAACAACACAATGTAACTCAGAGTCAGTCACACTTCTGTGCACTCAGGAAGCAACGCTGATTCCTTTGGACTTGTTTTAAGGACATTAAATCAACGTTAGATCAGACATTTTATTTCCATTGAGCATTTTGGTGTGATTTTTTTGTCGGCACATTTAAGAATAACTATGTCAACTGTGTAAAGAGCTAAGTATTTATAAGAACATTTCATTCATTCACATCTAGGATGTGCTATTTTAGTGTCCCCTTTATGTTTTTGAGCTTCTATATTGCATAAATCACACGATAAAGTGCACAATGCAAGTCCGTGAGGAAGCGAAACCGTGAAAAGTAAACCGCGTTATAGCGAGGGATCGCTGTAAATTAAGATCATACCTCATCACCTGTTTTTTTTCTGCTCATTTTCAAGGGTATTTAAATCATTCCTTGCTGATTTACAAGTGCCTCACCATCAAACTCTCAAATTTACTAAAAGCATAAATGCTGTGTACCAAAAAAACATTTCTGGGAACGTCCCCTCGCTCGCAACCCGGACAACCAACCCAGAATGGACGGAGGGGGAAAAACCAACCAACAAAAACACGGGTACGTAAAGACGCGGCGCAGATGTCGGGGGGTGTTTGACGGCGCGGAGGCTGTAATTACGACTTCAGACACTCCGGCGTTCGGCGTCAACGAACGGGGGGGCGGAGAGGAGCCGATCCCCCGCGGGGAGCGCGGAAGCACGCCATCGACGCGCTCGCCGTAATCGCCGCCGAGACGCTGCCAGGTGGGCGGGAGGAGGGCGAAGAATCCGCCGCAATTACACGGATCCCGATCGGGCCGGTCGGTCCGGACATGTAATTGAATTAGAGCCGTCCGACTTAATCCGACGGCGGCCTTTAAAAGGGGACATCTGTCATCTCGCTACGACTTAATCCACCAAAGACGTCCACGCCTGCAAAACACCGCACGGACAAAGTGACGCATAGCGGAGGAAAATTGGTATTTGGTTCTGGTTTGCACCGCTTGAGGTCTCAGGAATGTACATTTATTGGCTTAGTGTAAAATATTCAAATAAAACTTCATGCGTCTGCTCCACCAGAACAGACCAACACCTCAGAACTCTTCAATAAGTCAAATATTAAAAACAGCCCGAAACATTAAAAGCCGCTAAAAACATCATTGTGGCTCCCAAATATCGCCGCTCGTGATATATTTATTATATAAATGCAAAGCGAGCATACCGACAATTGGCACTATTTTGTACACAATTTATATTTAATATTAATATACATAATAACGCAGAACAATTTCCTTCGGGATCAATAAAGTTGTTCTCATCTCATATCTATATTGTATTAGGGGGAGCGTGAATAAAATTGTAAAAAAAAAAATATATATATATATAAAAATAAAACAAATATCAATACACCCCCGCACACACACACACACACACACACACATATATATATATATATATATATATATATATATTTTTTTTTTTTTTATTCTTGATGATATTCTTGATATGCATATTCTTTTTTTTTTTATTTTATTTTATTCTTGATGCTCACAATTTTGATGCTGTGCCCCCCAAATTGCCCCTCGGGGACAATTACATTATTTTCTGATTCTAACTCCGTTGACTATTTTATATCCTTTCCTTGTTGATCCTTGTTGTTTATTTATTTCTCTTGCTACCTTTGAATTGCCTCTATTTATGTTTTAGCAGGAATTACCTTCCAAGACCCCCCGGGAAAAGCAAATTTCCACAAAGTAGATACGTGATCATTTTGATGGTATTTAGAGATATATTAATCTTCAACGAACCTCACTCCACCATTTATCAACCAACAACAACTGGATAACGGTTCCCACGCTCTTATACCGAACACTGAACATTTAAAGATAATTGTAACCTACAATAAACATTGAAATACAACATTTGTAGACTTTGAAGCCGGGGCTTTAACCTGGTCTTTAAAAATAAAGGAGGGTATCCTTTCCCAGCACCAGCCTGTCTCGTCCATGTCGAAGACTTGCTCGGACACATAACTTCCATCATGGACTATTTATTTGGAATTTGTTCTGGACGTAGTCTTTTGCCGCGCTTGAATAGTGCTTTTAAGGCCAAATCCTTTCTGAAATTTGTCGAACCAGCTGTTAGCGGCATCGGAGGACTTCGACGAGAGCGGCTCCTCTCCATCAGCCAATCAGCATGAGGAACAGGACAGCGTGCTCAACCAGCCAATCACGTGCCAAGTACCGATCTACTTAGCCAATCGTATTCCGTTTGAGATCTCGCCTGGGTAGACGCTGGGTATCTTTGTTTAGCAAAGGAGATCTTGTATATAATCTATTTAAAAAAATGAATTTTAGTTGAATTTTTTGACATTTTATTTTATTTTTTTGTCTTTTTACCCTCTTCTAAACTCAAAAGTCCCAGTTATATTTGCATCACATCTCTGTTCCATCTGATTTAACTGTGGTATTTTTATCCGAAGGTTTCGGTCAAATTTCCATCTGAAAGCCGAACGGCCAGAAAGCCCGACCTGTGAATCTCCACGTTAGAAAAGACCAAGGAGACGCAGCTCCGTCCATCTTTCCCAGGATGCCGACGGGAGCGCCGACTCCCTCTGGAGATTAGCGAGGAAGATTCGATTGAAATAGAAGACCAACTCCTCTTAGTGACGATCAGTGGAGATACTGGAGCTGGACTCCCTGGGCTCAACACCTGAGCCTGAGGAACATACGACCGCACGTGGTCACCGACGGTCCTACCGACATGTGTGACCTTGAGCGGTGTATCGCAAGGTGCTGGTTTATCTCCCGCGTCCTTTCACCGCTTTTATTTAGATGACAAATCATCCAGTTTGCGGACGACTCGGTGATGACGTCGCTCCCAGATCAGGAGGATCAGGAGGTGGTGAGTGATTTTATTGACAAACCAATCAACCTTTCTAAAACTAAGGAAATGATTATTGATTTTTGGGGAAAGACCTCCTGTCTTCTGAAAGTGGAACCACCAGCGTCAACAACCTTACATTTGAGGCTAACGCAGATGCTGAGGCCCACGATTTACTTTTTAATGTAGATAGCGTTTTTATAAATACGTTTTATTGTCGTCTTACAGAGTCTGTTTTAACTTTCTTCTAGACCCTCGCTGCGAAACACAGGAACAGGATGAACGGCATCGTAAAAATGTGTAGCAGGATTACGGCTTTCTGTGCTAATCCTCACCGACTACCACTCAGAACAGAAACTGCTGGACTTCTTGAATGGTTTCTTGTATCTCCTACACAACACGCCTGCAGAATGTATGTAGCATGTGTTGCTGTGTTGGGTTGTTGTTGTTTCCCTGCTTTGCAAGACACGTTTCCCCTCGCGGGGATCCTAAGGTTTAATATGAAAAAGCAGCGAATGCCAGAACAACCACAAGCACCACCGTCCAAACCGAGCTCCGAGCTGACTCCGGCGTCAGCCTCCACCCTCCCGACACAAACACACACAAACACACACACACACACACAGAGTTCCCTAACCCCCTGGCTAACGCAGAGCAGATCCAGATGTGCGGACAGTTGGACCCCCTGTTGATCCGGGAGCAGCAGGATAATGGATGAGCTATAATAAACCTCTCTTCGGGGCTGCAGGACGAGCCTCCCCAACGTCTTCAGTATTTCCTGAGAACTCAAACATCCAAACAACCCTCGTCTGTTGCACGCGAGGAGGGAGGCCCGGCAACCGAGATGGAAAGACGGTGTCGCTTTCTCTTGTTTGTGTCTATAAACCTGGGGATTGAAGGTCTATATATCACACCTACGGCCCCGAGGAACCAGACACCGGTACGTTCTGGGGGGTTCTAGGGCGTGACCCGCCACCTCCCTCAGCTTCAGGTCCACCAAGGCTCTTTTAATTTGGCGGGCGAAGGTAACGCGACGCCCCGACCGCGATTTGCGTGAGAGCGGGTTGTGCGTTTGTCACCGAAAACCCGCCGAGCCACGTGATCGGAGGCGGGATCGCCTTTGAGAGACCTTCACTGCGGGGCCCGTATCCTGCCGCAGGAAGCCAGCGGCGTGTTTGAGACGTGTAATAATAGTCCTTGACACGGCTTTAGCTTTCATCTGCGCCCGCCTTCGCCGTAACTCATCCCGACCCGCGTGGCTTTTCTGTCCGGGACGCTCCGCCGGAGCCCCGAGCTCACGTTAGACTCTCAACAGGCCGGCGATTTAGGACCCGCCAAACCACGGAGGGGGATCTCCTACGAGGGAGTCGCCGTCCGGGGGGGGAAGAAAACAATGAATTAGGAGGCGGATCGGTGGGACGTTCCGGTCGGGACGAGCCCTAAGTTCGCCCGCGACGGGGAAAGCTAAAATAAAAATGCTCAGCAACACGACATCAAGTTTACCGTTATTTCTAGATCCAGGTGGCGGGACAGTTATTGGCTTTTCACTGAATTATTTATTTGCCTTCCACACAAGCGACCCAAACCCGACGACAGTACGGAGTTCGATGAGCTTAACGGGTCGCAGGACGCCGTGGAAAACGGCGGCGTTTGTTTACTGGCGCTAGCAAAGCGTGTTCTTGGTCGGTGTTCACGGGAGACGTTGCAAAAACCGGCACCATAACCGCTCGCCCGCCGTAACAAATCATCCCGCCTTCATTTTTACACTCCTTTAAATCTTGAAGTGACGTTATCTCTCCAGGTCACTTCTGGATCTCTTTCAGGTGAGCTGTCGCCGCGGCTGAAGAAAGGTATTTGTTGGGAGTGTGTTTGTTGGGAGTGTGTGGTCTTACTTGGGATCCCGCGGGCTGTTCGGGCGGCTGTTGGTGCGCAGCCGGTTCTCGGTTCCCGCCGGCGGCCGCTCGGGTCCGGAGCACGGACTGACCCGTCTGGCGAGGAAGGAAACACCGGACAGTGAAGCACAACGGACGGGTCATTTGGGACTCGGGTTAACCCTGGACGGCTCCTGGCAGACAAGTTCCTGCTGGCTTATTGCTTCGTACGGGAGTCTGCAAGCTTTACCAGAAAGAGAGACGTTTCCCGACGGTAAAGAAGACTCCGGGAGCCACACAACCCTTTGGAAATTTAAAATGAATTAACACAGCATTTAACATTATATATATATATTTTTTTTTGCCTTTTTGCCAGACCTGGCCGTTTTGCTTTTTGATCCGGGCCATTTTCGTTAAATATTTTAATAAGTAGTTTCAATCAATATTTAATTTGAGAGAGAGAAAGACCCTATTTTTTCCCTTTGCTTAATTTTGTATGGATGATTGCATGCAAAAAAATGTCGGTACATTTATACGATCATTAATGATGGTAAAGTTGAAATAAAATGCCAAAAAATGTAAATATTTAAATTGCAATTTTGTTCAATTTGTATGATACCCAATTGTCCAGCACATAAAAAATAAATAAGAAAATAATTGCCCATCCCTGCTTTACGCTACGTGTCAGCAAAGCAGGAATTTCCAAACAGGGAAACAGTTTCTACACTTTGCATGTGGCAAGAAACACTTTGAACGGATAAAAAAAATGTTCTGCCATGAACACCTGCAGAGAAAACAAAACGACATTTCTGCACGCAACTAAACTTTTTGAACTCCGAAAAAAAAAACAGTTGTTTGTTTGAATGTTACTTTTAAGAAAAAAAACACCTATAAATATATCTATTGGAGTCCTTACTTGAACACATTTTATTTAGATGTTACAAATTTAAAATAAACTAAAACAACAAACTCAAACGACTAAAATAAAATTCCTTTTAATTAAATACTTGATTATATTTTGCACACACACAGCACAGAGCAGGAAATATGAAATGCAGAGAACAAACCCCCCAAGAGACACCAAGGAAAAATATTAAACAAGGATGACAAGAAAGGCTGTGAGAGACGGAGATAATGAGACGTCCTCATTTCAATTAAAAAAAAATGAGGACAAATTGTTTTCTTCATTTTTGTTTTGTAGGTTAAAGTGTTTTCTACAGTGTTTTCCTGAGTTAATGTCAATGTGAATTATTAACTGATTTATTTCATTTATTTTTCACTATCAAATGGTTCAGACGATCCAAAAAAATGTCTCCAAATGTCTAGAAATGTTGTTAGCTGACAGCATGAAGCCTAATAAATAAAAGCCTCACCTAAAGTCATGACACCTCTATTTTCGCTGATAAGCCATATTTTTTGTATTTTTTCAGCGAAAACATGCCGAATTCTGCCGACAACCGTCCCGCTTGGTGAAAGCAGCAAGCACGGTTAATAAATGTTTGTTAACATATTCTTTGTTGCATGTCTATATTTTCTTTTCTTCGATGTTACAAAGGATACAAGGTTGTGCAGAGGAGTGCACCCGACAATTTTATAGACAAATGATCCTATGGTTGCAGGAGAGAGGAAGGGGTGCAAAATATTTCCTTCTAAGGATGCAGGGCGTAACAGAAAGCAAGCTTCAACCAATGTCTCCTGTCCAGATCGAACCTCGGCTCGCATTTAATCCTCATTAAAACCCCACCGATCGGAGCTCTTTGTGCAGAAGGGGTCACTTTTCCCTGCGGGGTTTAAGTAAGGCTGACTGAATATCTGGTTTGTTTCCGTTACCTGGGCTCGTCGGGCGAGGGTTCCTGCGCCAGGCCGTTGGTCTGGGCCGGGCTGTGGGCGGGGCTGTTATCGGGGCTGACCTCCTCCTTGGAACCGTTGGTCGGCGGCACCTCCAGGCCGGCCCGGACGCCCTCCCACTGCTGAGCGGCGTTACGGATCGCCAGGCGCCGCTTCTCCTGCATCACAGGGTCCACGAGGCGTTACTCAGACGCTAAAGGTTCAGGGATAGGAAACCTTTTTGACCGGGAGAGCCATAAAAGCCAAATATTTCTGGATATGCTTCATCGAGAGCCATACAGTATTTTCAACGCACAAAAAATGAAATACGTCTTACTTTTAATGCGACCTCTGGTGCCGCATGGATTTGCTCGAAGTGCCGCTTTATATTTGACCGTTTCCTCGATGCAATTTTATCATAGCATATTAGACATACCGTAGATCCAAATGCAAATTCCTCTGTCTCCACGGTAATCGTCATCTTTTTTTCTTTGTCGCCATCTTTTCCGTTACGAGGGTTGATGCGGATAAACTAGTTGGCTTTTTGATAAAACTTGTTTTTTCACCTTTACAACGATCCAGACGCGTTCGGAAGCCGACGGTTCCCGACCCGACCGACGGGTGACCCGTGAAATTTATCTTCAAAACGAATTTCTGTTTACGTTAAAATAACACAGTATTATGAAGAAATCTTCTTCTTTCGGCTTTTCCCTTCAGGGGTCGCCACAGCCAATCAACTTCCTCCATCTAACCCTAAAATGATTATGAAGAAATATCACAAGTATTTTAAAATCAGTTCCGAAATTGATATTTTCTTTTTCAACTCAAAATTATCTGGGAGCCATACGGCATCACCAGAAGAGCCATAGGTTCCTGACCCCTGCGCTAGAGTATCACGGTCGGCTTATATTTGATATTTATTGACTTATTTCCAGGCTTTGGGTCCACACTGAGCTGAGGGACCCACATATCGGGCTTGAAATGATAACCGGCGTGTTTGTTCCCGGTCAGATTACAGGGCAACAAGCTCTCGGAGCAGTAAAAGAAAGAAAAAAAAAAAAGAAGTGACATCCGCCTGCGGTTTTCACTTTTCCCCTCCCGGTGGTTTGGAGAAGCTCTTCTGTGGAATGTACCACTCCCCGACGCAGAGGTGAGTCAGTATCATCTCGCGCAGATTCCAACGCCTTCCAAACGCTCGGCTGAGCCGCTCCGTCCGATTCTTCCCCCGATGACGGGGATTAACGGGAGTCGGGTTACTGAGGGGAAACCAGTTTTCACAGATTGACGCAAACACGCCAGCCAACCACCTGACGGACGGTTGCCCCGGCGATATCACCCGACCATTTGAAAACTAGACAACTAGATAACTAGGGTAACATCTGATGGCCCCCGGATGACCAAAGTGATAATATCACAACAATATCGCTTTCAACTTGCAAAGTACATATTTTACTGCCTGTTTATATATTGTAGTTATTTTATTACCTATCTGTATATTTTATATATATTGTCTATTTTGTACAGTTTTATATTTGTATTGTCTTCCCAGGACTACAGATGGAAATTAGCTGTGAGCTACAATCTGGTCCAAACATCTCTGCCTCTGTGCTAAATGTAATTGTTCACTGTCCTAATAAACTTCTAAACAAACCAAACAAACAAACAGAAATAAGGAGGACGGTTCGCAACGTGGCACCCGTTGGGTGGGTAATACGTGGTGATAAACGTTGAAAATCAAGGAGAACAAGGCAAACGGTGGGATTTAACGCAACTCGTCCTCGATGTCGGGGGTTATCGGGTGAAAACGAGAAAGGAATCGATTTAAAGGAGCCTCTCGCCGCTGACCTGGACTCCAGAAGGATCTGCTGATCTTCTTCACACTCTTTTGGCCTCTTTGGATTTCCTACAGTGGCAACAAGGCTTCTACACAAGCAGCCGCTTCACAAAACCAAAACACCTTCTGCTTAGCTTGACCGGACGCGTCCCAACGGTACCGGCTCTTCAAACCCGACTTCACGGAGCAGCAGGACATCCACGGCTTCTTCCGTCCATCTAGATCGTCTGAGAAAATGTTAGAACCGCGTGGCGCCGCCATCTTGGAACATCACCTTCTCCCATCCCAGTGGGCGCGTCCGCTCAAACAACAACTATTTTCTTGACGACGCGTGGACGTCGGTACCTTGTGAACGCTCTGCTTGTGGCTCTCCTTCTTCTTCTCCTCCTCTTTCCGAGCCTGAACGCCGGCCGCCCGCCGATCCTCGTCCTGCAAGAGAAGAGATCCACCACAGTCGCGGCGTTCCTCCATCGCCCCGCGTCGCCGGGATTATCCGGCTGATTCTCGGTGTCGGATCAACTCGGCCCAGCTGTTGGGGGAAGCCGATACTCCCAGAATGCAACGCTGCCAACTCAATATGAATGTGCCAGCTGGGGGATGGGATGGGATGGGATGCAGCTGCAGCAGAATCGCCGCTTCACGCTCGTCAACAGAGGCGGGATTCTACCGTCCTGACAGCGGCGGAGGAGGAGGAGGAGGAGGAGGAGGAGGAGGGGGGATCAAACAGGCCCATCTTTGATACCGATCAATATCTGATTGATCGCAAGGCGAGCAGAGCTGTGGCTCGGGTCGGAAACAGAAAAAGAAAATAAACATCCGTTACCCAATTAGGGATCTTTCTTTGAAAGAATCCACACACTAAGAGGATTTAGTTGACATAGAAATCAGAAAAACCTTCTCGCATGCGTGACTTTTGGTGCATTTTTAAAGAGAATGATCATCTGATTGATTCCCTACTGCTGGATATCTGACGTTGGAAAACCTTAACATTTTAATGCTATCGTAACCGCTTTTCGACAGCCGACCCGACATATTTACTCGTGAACAGATATACACACAGATATACAGGGCGTCAGCATACAATATAAAATATATCATATCATATATACGGGACTGTCTCCGAAAATCAGAAATATTGTGATAAAGTTCTTTATCTTCTGTAATGCAATTACAAAAACAAAAATGTCATACATTCTGGATTCATTGCAAATCAAATGAAATATAACAAGCCTTTTATTATTTTAGTATTGCTGATTATGGCTTACATCTTAAGAAAACTCAAAAATCCTATCTCAAAATATCAGAATATCATGAAAAAGTACTTTTTGTTTTTTTAATTGCATTACAGAAGATAAAGAACTTTATCCCAATATTCTAATTTTCTGAGACACACCTGTACATGAGGGGGTTTATTTTTACACACCTGTTTCATCGCTCAAAACCTCATGCGTGCGAGAATGCGTTTGTTGTGTTTTATGTCAAATAAATCATCTTTTCTTTTGAAAGCACTTTTGATGTCAGATTTTTTCAGATCCCTACTTGGGTCGGAAACAGAAGACAGAGACAGAATTTACTGGCTCACACGAGCGTTTCATGTCGATTTTTGGACCGTTTCTTCCTGATTTGTTGACAATTTGTTTGTTTGCAATTAGTTTGACATAATAATGATTCTACAAGTACCTTGGAGTCCACATTATATCTAAATAAAACACGTTAAAATATATTTGACCGCACGCGGCAGTAAAGAGTGAGGATGGATTATTCAAGTTTAGTTTCTCTTTTTCTTTGTCATAAATACAAAAAAGACTCAAATAGACAAAGACTAGACAACAGAACAGATAGATTTTTGTCATTGCTATTATCACTCTGTTTGTGTTCCTATCCTTGTTGTTGTCGTATTGTTTGTTGTCTATTTTCACCATTAATGTCTTTTTTTTTCTCCCCCCATTGTTGTCCTTTCTTATCCCTGATGTTGTTCTGTCTGCTGTCAGTTTATTTGTGGATGTCTTTTGCTATCTGCTAATTATATTATATTTATATTCATATTTATATACGTTATAACGGTGACGCTGCAGTGACAAAAGAATTTCCCCCAATAAAGTTTATCTTATCTTATTTTTTGCTCCTATTCAGCCAGTTTCCTTCTTATTTAGGGACTACCCGTCGACACCTGACGGATAGCTGTCTTTATGTTTATTTATTTTTTCACTCTCTGATTTCAAACGCACTGCTGGCGAGTTATTTCCAAACCAGTTAAAGCGTGAAACGCTCGGCTTCACCGACTCCACAATCTTCCCTCCGGCAAGAATATGACACAGTTTAAAGAAGCAAAAAGGCTCAGGGATTCACAAACCGCCTTCCGGTTTGCAGCTTCGCGTGAATTCTTTTTTATTTACGCGGAGACCGCGATGCACGGCCGGCTATTTTTCATTTCCGATGTTTCTTTCTGCACGTGCGAGAGGCGGCGGCGGCTCTGTAAATGACCCCCGAGGGTCCGAGCGGTTCGACCCGCTCCAGACGGCTGTACCTCCACGGCTTTACCTTCAAGTGTAAACATGAAGGAGCGTCTGAATCGGGGTCAGGAGGTGCCGGTGTGTGTTCCCGGGGAAAGGTGTGAGGCACTGACAGATTCCTTGTAAGTACAAGCTGGGACCTGGACGTCCTCCGCCTGACGGCCGCGAGAACACGCGGGCGCTTCGCCGCCGCGCCGCGTAAACACGCCGACGCCGCGTTTACGTTTGACAACAACGGCGGCCCCCCTTCTGGAGTCGGACGCCTTCGCCGTCCGGGTTGCGAGCGAAAGACTAATGGCCTTTACGTCACGGCCGCGGGTTCACTCAAAGTTTTCCGAAATCCAGGGAAGGTGAGTCACCGTCAAGAATCGACACGCAGGGAAGACCTTGCGGCTAAAAGCGCGCCCGGGTTGGGAGAAGGGCTGCGGCTAATGGTTATTGTTACGATCGATTAATCCACCGGTTTATTGATCAATAAAGTGCCAGATAAGGGATGATGAATGTGGACTGGCGTTTTACCCAGAAGCCCAAATTTAAAATGTTAATAATATTGGAATTATCGCCGCAGGAATGTAAAAGAGCCGTCGAGTATTCGGACGTGACGAGCCGTGGTTTTTGGTTTTCTTGATTAATCAATGGAAGTGATTGATAGCTGAAGCCGGGGCGGGTGATTTTATTAAATCTTTGTTGTTCCTTAATAACTCAGCGACGTTACTCATTGAAGCGCCGCTCATATTTAGCCCAGTCAGACGTATTTCCTGAAATTTGTTTCACATAACTTCCAGCTCATGAAATATCTTCATTCTTTCCTGCAATTTCCTCGATGCCTGAGTTAATTTCTAGCTAATATTGAGCTAATATTTTTTTTGTTAAAGTCAAGGTGTATTTCTCAATGACCTGCTGAGTAGTAGAAGTACTTTGAGGCGTTGCTACAGATTTCATTGTAATCATGTGCTCTGCACGTTCATTCGATTTAAATTTCAACATGAGAAATAACGCCCGGGTCAATTATCGATCATCCTTAGAAGGATCTCGTTGTTAAAGTTAATAAATATTCTGAAGCAGAAATGCTTAACTGATCGGTCGATCGACCCCAACTGTAAAAACATCCTTGTGAATGAATCATTTAAAGAAATCCCAAATTTTACAGACACAACAAGAAGAGCGTTTTCATGTAATTATCTAAAAAAATGTTCACGTCTGTGTGTGTGTGTGTTGTCTTACCGTGATGCGCTTCATGTCCAGCTGTCTGAGGTGAAGCACACAGCGCAGGACGGCCTGCTTGTACCATGTCTCCAGGGCTACGGGATTCCCATCCAGGGTGAGCTCGGACAGGGAGCGCCACTCGTCCAGGCAGCCTAGCTGGTCCAAACTGGAGACACCAGGCAGAAGACAACACAGCTCCACCATGTGTGTGTGTGTGTGTGTGTGTGTGTGGGGAGGGCGGTGACATCATCACATCATCATATATCCGAACATCAAGGGGCGATGATCTGTGTTTTTGCGCTGAATGATGACAAGGGTTATTATTCTCAATTTGCGGATTTTATGTCAATTTATGAATCAATATAAGATGCCGCGTGAAATGGAAAAGCAGTCGGAGCTTTAATTCGAGGTTGCTTCATTTTGAGTTGATTTTATTTTTTGCCAGTTTCCTCCTGGGAAGAATCTTGGGCAACAATGACGAGGCAAAACTTTATCTTGTATGAAAAAGAAAAAAAAACATCTTCTTGAAAAGGTGCTTTCTTGCTATTTTCCAGGCATTGTTGAATTTCAGATGCATTTTTGCTCTTTTTCCGGAATTTTCTCAACGTCTTTTTAGCAAACGTGGAACAATTATTCCAGTAATACTGAGCTTGACTTGAGGTTTAAAAGTTTACATCCATTTTTAGAGCAATCTAGAAGTCATTTCACTGTTTGCAGGTGGCACGTAATCCAACAGCGGCTGAGGCTCCGAGTTAAAGCCCTCGCCGTTGGGACCGATAAGCAAAGCTCGGGCCGAGCCAAGCTGGAAGGAGCGGCCCGGCGGACCAGAAGGAGCACAGTCACGCTCAGCCGGACGCTGCGTTTTATTGGCCGTCCATCATTGGCCTGGAAAGAACGCTAATAGAGGGCGCTTTAGCGTCCTCGCCGGGGGAAGTTCACCGGGACCATCATCTCTAATAAACCAGAAGAAAACATATCGGGGGGGTAAAAACAAGGCGGGGGCGGGAAAATAATTAGAAATAATCCCTGTCATTTCACAATTGTTGGATAAACTATCCCCGTCCAGGCAATGATGACCGTAACTTCCTGACGTTGACGACTAGCTGAGCTGTTCAAGGGGAAGTCGGCTTATGAAAGCTGGCATAAGTTTAAAATAAATTAAAAAAATAGGTAAAAGTTCCTTTTTTTAAAAAGGAAATCATCAAAAACTTGGACAGACATTTAGATTAAGAAACTGGCAAGCAAAAAAAGCAAAGATTTATCAAAATAGGAGAAGAGGAAATTGGTAAGTGATCAAAAGAAAATGGAGGTGAGGTCTGTTCCTTCCAACTTTTCCCAGGAGCTTCTGAAAGCACCGTTCAGGAAAAAAATCTAATAAACCTGACTTGAGTGGAATAAAATCCCTCCTGTCCATGAACTCGTTGGCATATAAATCATCTGCCGTTCTCTTAAAGAAGCTCGTTCCTGTCCGCGTTCCAGGAGAGACGCTCCATCGGACATCACGTATGTTGCATGAGCGCTGCACAGGAGGGCCGGCGAGCGTCGTCTGGGGGACGGTTAGCCTGATGAAGTCTCTCCGCTCTTAATGAGGAAGCACGCCGGGCCGTGGGCGTGGTTATGAAACTGCAACTTCATCCACTCGCGCACGTTTCCGTGGCGATCAGCTCTGCGGCACCACGCTTCCTCGGGCCGGCGATGATTTTAAAGCGAGAGGGGCGTTTTCCGGGAGGGTGTTTCCCCAGCCTACCTAGCAACAGGGCTAGCCTGCTCACCGGACCCGAGGGCGCTGCTTCTCCGTTGGCCTCCTGCTTCCTCCGCCGGGATTCTGAATCCTCACATTCGGGTCGGATCGGTGGCGGTGAGAGGCGACCGCAAGCGGGTCGCCGGGCTTTAACCGTCCGACTTCACCACACCTACACTGTCTACTGGACTCGGACACTGCCAGGAAAAGCTGCAGCTACTGGGAAAACTGAGAATATGGAATAAAACATGCAGGTTGCAGCAGGATTATATATATGTATGCAATAGCATCTGACTGACTATTGTACCCTTTGAGATGGAGGATAATTCTTAAGGAACAATTATTTCTTATTTTAGTGATTTACACTAAAAACTACAAGTCTGAGAGGAAAATAATCTACCAGGCTGTTTGTTTTTTTTAATATCCAAAAATAGCATTAATAATCCCCTTCGAATAAGTGAAATTCCTGAAAATCGCCATCGAGGCATGAACTGAAGGATGAAGAGAAAATATTTGTAAAAAATTAATAACTAATAATGTGAGGGAAATACAAATAAAAACAAACTAAAAAAAAAAATTAAAAAAAAAAATCTGCAAATAACGAGCAGACAGTTGGCAGAAAAACTGCCAGAAAATCAGTGGGAGTGAAATGGAACTCCTCATCATCACGGCGGAAACACAGACGTTTATTTTAGTTTGTTTCTGCGTGTCTGGCCTGCGCTCCAGAGAAAACAGCAGGTATGCTGTTGTTTCTTGATATCCAGCTCAAGGCTACTCATTGTCCTTTTTTTTTTTCCTCTTCCTCCCTCCCATCAAGCATGTGATCTCCTTCCCGCCTCGCTTCTCCTTTACCTGAATAACTTTAAATGATAATCATCCCGGGCACTTGTTTTTTTTTGTGTTGTTGTTGTTGCACGTCGGAAAAAAAAAAAAAAAACAAACAAACGCGTGTTTGTGTGTGTTCTGCTTCTCAGCAGAAGCAGGCCCTCCAGGCGGACGGAGAGGAAAGGGGACGCGGCGTTTAGCGTCCGGCCACCATCCTCGCTCCCGTCCCTGCAGGGAGGAGGGAGTCAATCGCTACGAGCTCTTACCTGCTGATGTTATTGCAGCTGAGAAAGAGGCGCTGCAAGCGGGGCAGGCGGTCCACCTCGGTCTGGAGACGAACACAGGGACAAGGGAGAGATGGTGGGACGTGGCGGCGGAGATGAAGAAGGAGGAGGAGGAGGAGGAGGAGGGAAGGTGCTCAGGATGCATCGTCACTTGGGTCGGAGCTCCGTTGCCTCAGTCACCTTGCATCTCCGGGCTCCGGCACGCAGCATCCCCATCCATCCGCCCTGCGCATGCACACATGCAACACGCTGCCCGGCCTGCACACGGGGAGGGGAGGGGCCGGCGGAGAGCCAGCGAGCGAGGGAGCGTGAGGAGGAAAAATGGGGGGGGGGGGAGGGGAAGAGGAGGAAGAGGAGGAAGAGGAGGAGGGGGAGCGTGGGCTGCGCTAATGCAGAGATCCCCTACTGCAGCAGGCTAAAGCCAGACGCTAACCCGCACACACACACACACACACACACACACACAGCCTCTCGTCAACGCGCCGCCTCGCGTTACATCCACGCCCGGGATGGTTTCAAAAGACGACTCGGTGTCGCCACGGCAACGGAGCCCACAGCTAATTTAATGGCGGCGCGGCGACGAGCTGCAGCTGGCGGGTTGATGAGGACGGACAGGGAACGAGGCAATGTCACAACCATGACTTCAGCTAATCAGGGGATACTGTGTGTGTTTGTGTGTGTGTGTGTGTGTGGGGGGGGGGGGGGTCAACGGGTGTGTGTGTGTGTGTGGGGTGGCGTATGCTGCAAGCATAAAGGGGGGGTGGACACTCCCAGCAGCAGACAGAACTGAGCTGCGTCAGCATCCGCCCTTCCCCTCGCCTCCATCCAAAAATGATCCTAGCATTTAGGCTAAGCTAGCTATGCTGCTAACACACACAGCTCCATCAGGAGGTACATGTTGTGATTTGTTTTTCCTCCCTTTTTATTAGAAAGAAGTGTTTGTGAAGTATCAGGGTTTGAAGGTCTATGTGTGTGTGTGTGTGTGTGTGTGTGTGTGTGTGTGTGTGTGTGTGAGTGAGCATCCCGGCGTGTCCGACCTCTGACATGTAACTCGAGCACAGATGGTCAGATTGGCTGCTTTCCAACCCCACTGTCAACAAACACTGCTGTCCTTCTTCGTCAAATAAACTTAAGACTTCTAGATTATAATCCTAATTCATCCACACCATCTGCTGTGGGATCCATGATCTGATGTGAAGTCATGTCACTTTTCTGTCACCAACCTGCCTCTACAAGTCCACGTCTCCACCAGGGTCCTCCATCACCCTCTGTCTTCACTGGGGAACCTTCTCTATCACACTCTGCTTCCACAAGGATCCTCTTCTATCACCTTCTCTCCTCCAGGGTGCACCTCCACATCCTCTGCCTCCACCAGGCTCCTTCCCCTTCACCCTTCATCTCCACCAGGATGATCTATCGCCCTTTGCCTCCACCAGGGTCCTCCTTTATCACCTTGTCTCCACCATGGACCTCCTCTATCATCTTGTCTCCACCATGGACCTCCTCTATCATCTTGTCTCCACCATGGTCCTTCTCTATCATCTTGTCTCCACCATGGTCCTTCTCTATCACCTTGTCTCCACCATGGTCCTTCTCTATCATCTTGTCTCCACCATGGTCCTTCTCTATCACCTTGTCTCCACCATGGTCCTTCTCTATCATCTTGTCTCCACCATGGTCCTTCTCTATCACCTTGTCTCCACCATGGTCCTTCTCTATCATCTTGTCTCCACCATGGTCCTTCTCTATCACCTTGTCTCCACCATGGTCCTCCTCTATCACCTTGTCTCCACCATGGTCCTTCTCTATCATCTTGTCTCCACCATGGTCCTTCTCTATCATCTTGTCTCCACCATGGTCCTTCTCTATCATCTTGTCTCCACCATGGTCCTCCTCCATCACCTTCTGTCCCCAGCAGTTTCTGTCTCACTGAACTCCACCCGTACGTCCTCTGTCCAAACTGACCCTCAACCGTAACCTTTCTCCTCTCCATTCCAAATCCACATCTCCACCGTGTCCACCAGCTGCTCCCTCAAACCCATCACCTCCCATCATCTCCGTCTGCTTTGGGTTCCTGCCTGTAGACCAGCAGTCTGGCTCTAAAAATAGCTCAGAGGCTTCAGACGGGACGTCGCTGTCGCTGAGCAGATGTGCAGCACAATGATCGCTGATCAGACGTGCACCTGTGTGTGTGTGTGTGTGTGTGTGTGTGTGTGTGTGTGTGTGTGTGTGTGTGACGGCTCTGACAGCTCCATTTGCCGTCGTCTTTGTTCCAGCAAACAAAAAGTGCTGTTGCGTAAAAAAAAAGGAAAAAAAGAGCACTGAGGTTGGTCGCAAACACTGGTGCTTCCAGGCTCCACGGAGAAGATGTTGTCTTCTGCAGATGCTTCGTCCAAGACATGGACGTGAAACTGGACAAGAGCTTTGTTTTGAAGACACGAACCCACAGAAGAGATTGTTCTCATAGTTCCTGCTAATTTGCAGAAGACCTTTTCCTTGCTTCTTCTTGTTTACAGGTTCCTCCAGAGGTTCCTCCTCCATCTCACCCTCTTCTCTGAATCTTCTTCTCTCACACCAAGTGAGTTCATGTCCTGTTCCAGTTTCCAACCCCAGCATCCTTCTACCAATATTTTTTCATTCTCCAAACATGACGGGACCATCTCAGTCCGGCTTCTCTGCTTTCTGACTTTGCTTGAACCTGTTTCTTCTCCGCTGCCCTGGACTGTTGACCTCAGGTGCCTCCATCTCCTCAGCTTGGGTTCCTCAGTCTTGCTGCTGCTAACCTTCGTTCCTCTCTAGCTCACTTCCACCTCTCTAGATCCTCCTCTGCCTGTTCCTGCTCTCATCTGCAGACACCATGGTCCATGGAGATTCACTTCAGATGGTTTTCTGCTCATTAGCGTGAAATGTTTTCATGATTTCGGAATAGATTTTTTCTTCTACTCAAAACCAAAGCTTGACAAATAAGTCCCCCAATCCCTCACAAGAAGAAGATCTCCTCAGCGTTCTCTTCCTACTGCGAATCTGCACGCAATTTCTTGTGCTTTTTTATTCCTCCAGCTGAATCCTGAAGATACGTCATGAGAAATCTTTAAGACTTTCTCCATCTGAGAGAAGCACATTGGACCTGAGACCTTGTAAGCTGCTCAGCTGCTGTCAGGTTGAAGCCAGAAAGACACCAGCTTGTTCAGTAAGAAGAGAATCTGTGTCTTTATATTCAAGTGACGGGAAAACCGGAGGAGGAACCCCGGATTATTTCACGCTGGCATTTTCTTGGCAATTTACCGCAGCTTTTTTTTTTTTTTTTTTTTTTGTAAATCTCCAAAGTCAATAAACGAGCAGATGCATGTGATGTCAGGAGAAGAGCTAGATAAGATTGTAAAGGCCCGATAAACCACCACACACACACACATGTGTTTGGAGGCTGGTGGGCCGTCTGGAGGATCTCCCCGCTAATCCAGCCAGCCGGCCCTTTCTCCGTTCCGCTCCGTCCGTTTTATCGCCGATCGGCCAAACAAACCGCAGATTCGGCCGCCAAAAACGCGAAACGCATCGCTTGCTTTCTGCCACATGATCCCTGGAACGGAGCGGAGCCCCATTGTCCTCTCACTTATTGTGTTAACCGGGGAAAAAAAGACAAAAAAGACAAAAAAGGGAGGGGGGAAAAAAAAAAAAAAAGCTGAATAGAAACTAGCGGTTAAAAACACTAGCTTTTTTCCGTCCCTGAATGTCAGTCACTTATTTTAACCCTTTAGGGGTCCACTGGGCAGAACCACTAGGGGGGATCTTCATTCCTGTTTTGATTTAATAAATGCAACCAATCTGGGTTTAATCTTCGCCTCCGAGCCAAAGAAAAGGGAAAACCCTGGACACCTGGATGCGCCGCTTATTTACTTTGCGACTAATGACAGGCTGAGGAATTCTGCCGCAAAGATGGATTCCCCCCCCCACCCCCACACCACCCCCCTCCTCGTGTGAATCAAATAAAACATGACATCCGATAATTAGGACTGGAAGCGGCCCTCGATCGCGACCGGCGGGCGCAGGAGCCGCTGAGTGACGGCTAAGTGTTTCATACGACACAATGTTGGATTCCGCTCGAATTTTCTACCCCAAAAAGCAGGAAAGGGCTTAGGGGATTTGCATACAAATGAAGGGGCCTGCTCTGGCACGCACTGTTCTGTTTATCAGATTAAAACTATAGAAACCGAGGGAAGTGAGTTTCCGTGTTTAGAATATCTCGTTCCTCTTTAACCGAGCCCAGAAAGCCAGCGAGGAGGCTGTGCGTAACGAACCCCGTCGCCCCTGGAAACGCCGACACATTTCTCTGCAGGCCGTCCGAGAGATAGCGTCGATGTCATACGTGTGTTTGTTATTACGCGGTGGCAAAAGAAAAAGAAAAACAACGGCCAGCCCGTGAAAGAAAGGAGCCGAAACCAGGCGAAGGATTGGCTCCAAAATAATGACACGGGGATGAAAGACGAAGCTGGTGGATTAACAGAGAAGTATTTGCGCTGTGTATTATCATTGGCAGCCGCTGTAAATTTCATCGGTTGCAGGTGATGTGACACACCTGGGCTCCGGTTACTTGTATGACCCCGTGTTGACATTCGCTTTGCGTCCCCGTGACACGTATTACAGGATTAACGCTAGATTTTGCAAGGTTCTCCGCGTCCCTACGCACAAATCAAGACTACACTCGAGCGTACAGACGCAGGAAAAATGTAAAAAGAGAATCACCACAAAGGAGACGCGGTTGTGTCGCAGGTTGAGCTCGGTCAAGGAGTCCAGGCCCTGGAGGTTCTCCGCGCTGGAGATGCAGTTCCCTGCCAGGTTCAACACTTGCAGCTCCTTCAGATGGGAGATGTTCTCTATCTTGCAGATCTGGATGGAAGAGCGGTAAAAAAGAATTCCAGGTTGGGTAAGAGTGCAGATTAGATAAACATGGAGGCGCAGAGGGAGGAAAAGCTGGAGGAGAAACATACGTTCACCACCATTCAATACCTTCAGCGTATTTAAAGATCACGGTCCAGGTCACCTTCTGGGATTCCTCAAGCCGCTGTATATATACATTTATATATATAAGGGTACAGAAAGCTGTAAAAGCCATGAACACTTCACATTGTGAGATCTTATCTCCGTTCTGCAGCACACTGAAACATCCTCATTGCTCTTAATGCTTTAAAATTTCAGGAGCTGACGTGTAGAAAGTAAAAACTAGAAACATCAGGTTCCTGCACTCGCACAGTTTGTAACATCTCCAGGAGGAAAAGGCGACGGCGTTTGGTGCGTTTTGAAAAGATCCTAATGCTTTTCGAGTCCTGCGTGCAACACTTTACTCTGTCAGAGTGCAAAATGAAAATAACATTGCAAAACATAATAAAATGTAATAGATACTTTGTTCTGCAGAGAGAATGATTCACCTAGCAATTTTTTCAGGTTTACGAAGTCAACTATTTTCATGATACACCTTCCCGAGGAGAGGAAGCAAATATTGTTTCAGAAAAAGCTCTTTTCCATCGACTGGAACCTCAGCATGGTATGAACGTGTCGGCGAGGACTTCTGGTTATGTTTCGAGTATCCATGGCAACAAATATGGTCTGGCGTCTCTCTATAGAAGTGGCGCTGTGATTGACAGGTGACCCGTCCAGGCTGAACCCCGACTCTGAGCGGGATAAACTGTTTTGATAATGCATGAAGAACTGGGGGTTTGATTCAGAAGAATCGGATAAAACGAGCTGACTTTCCGGCAGCTTCACTCAAAACCGCTGCTGGATTTTAGCGGTTTATCTTTTATATTTCAGTGGTCTCAGAGGGTAAAAGGTTATGTTAAATACCCCTAAAGGTACGCTCCGGTGGTTAATATCTTCAATGTCGACATGGAGCCGGTTACACGGACGCACGCGCGCCTTCTGTTTGACCTCTGGAATTAACAACACACAAGTAGCGGTTGGAAGGGGGCGAGTCGGCGGTGAAACTTTACGCCTCCCCTTCCCTCCCTCGCTCTCTATGGGAGAGAATACGAGGGGCCCCTGACGGAGTGACACTTTAAATATGTCAAGAGAATTCCCGGCGGCCGTTCCTCTCCCCCGCCCCCACCCGCCCCAAGAAGAATGACGAGTTTTTCAAAAGCCGCGCTCACTGTACATGTGAGAGAAATTTAATGGGGCTCCAGGGAGCGAGGTTGACGGGGTCGGGGATTGTGTAGAAATACAAAACCCCCTCCGCAGGTTCAGGCGGTGAATAGGTCAGAGCTGAGGCCAGATGAAGAGGAAGAGACAGCGCCGGTCGAAAAATTAGTTACACCTCAGAGTCAGAATACAGAAGCCCTGAAAGGCGAGAGGCGGCCTTGTTTATTTTTTGGGGGTTTGTTGTTGTAATACCAAACTCCGCCACAAGGGGGCGTAAGGCGTCAGCCTTAATGTGACCATATTTCCTGAACTTATTTTTCAATTTTGGGTGATTTTTGTGCATGCGTATGTGTGTGTCTGTGTGTGTGTTTTAATCTATTATCAGCACCTGTCATAATTTCCACACCAGTAATGATTTATTTCGTTATATTAAAGGCCAAAAGGCATGAAGATTCTTGTTCTTTCCAGCCGAGTCTTCACCAAGCCCTCCTTGGGTGAAAACACCTGAGAGCGAGGCGATAAATCTTTAACGGCAAATGTTCCTCAAGTGGCAAATACATTTTGATCAGTGATTTATTCATGCAGTTCTACTAATTTCAGACACAGAAGTGGGGCGGGGGGGGGGGGGGGGGGCGGCATTATGAAAACCTCCAAAGTCACGGGAGCCGTTTTGATGGTCTACGTAGAACGTCGATGGAGTTAGCGAATCAAATCCACCTATAGAATTCCACACAACGGCCCCATCGGACACGGTGAGGTCATCCCGCGGCGTTCAAAGACCTTGACAAGAGACATATTGCGGTCTCCCCGCTGTGCTGAATACACTCACTCAGCACACACTCGTTGCACTCCCACGCCAGGCGGCCCGGAGGCCGCCGGCACGGCTTCGTGACGGGGAGGCTCCGGTATCAATCAGGAAGCGCATCAATCCAGAGCGCTCAATGGGAAGCAGCTGCTCAAGGTGAGTTAGGAAAAAAATAAATAAAAGGAAAATGACTAATCCCCCCCTCATCTCGGGCTCAGACGGGCATCTGAGAGGAATGACGCCGGCGTCTAGATACCTGATGACTGTCAACAAACACACAAGGGGTCTCCGCGCACGCCGGGAGATATTCGGGGTTTCGTGTTACACGGGGTAAATTAACGGCCCTCGTGGAAAGAAAAAAACAACCCGCGACGCCTCAGCGCCATTTCGCCTCGCCGCAACCGGGGTGAAACTCAAGCAGGGCGCGAGAGCGAGCGCAGGGGTTTAAAGAATCCGGGGTGCTTATGTAACACGAGGAGGAAAAAGCATTCAGAATTTGAATGTTTTAAAATGCATCGCGGGCAGGACAGAGGCCTGTTTTTGTCTGGAGAGATAAGAACTCCGAAGACGGCGTAAATAATACTGTTATCACATCTTTAAACTATTACAAGTGACGGTTTTGTGAAAGGGAAGACGACGCAGCGGGGACTGAAATCGCACGGCAGAAAATGAAAGATTCCTGCCAGCACTTTTCCACTCTGCCCCGGTGATTTATTGATGAGAAGGACTGACGTCTCAGCTCAGAAGGAGATACTCGAGACCTCCGAAATGACGCCGCCGGAAAAGATTTGCTCGGCAATAACCTGACGGAATAGAAAAGTAATGCCCCGAAACATAATGAAGAAATTAACTAGAAAAATATGGACGTACATGAAAGGCTCGGTAGAAAATTACCCGAATGTAGAAATTTAAAGGGGGAAAATGATCCGCTAAACAGCAAGAAATTAGCCGTTTTTATTGAGAGTCACGTCTCCTAATGATCGGACGTCATTGCGATGGACGATCCGTGCAGAAGGGAGTGGAGGTGCTACGCCTCCGGACCGGGAGGAGACGGTGAGCCTCACCAGCTCCCCCTCTGCTGGGGGGGGGAAGGCATGGCGGTCCACTGAGGTCAACGGCGGGCCGCGTTTACACTCCTGGAGGGAAAAGTTTCCAGCAAAAGTGGAAACAGGAGCCGCGGTAAGAGAAACAAAAAGCCAGCGGGGGAGGGAGCGATGCGAGCCCCCCTGCTGGAGGAAGGGAGGACTGGAGGTGATTTAGCACGGCTGGTTAAAAACAAACACACGGGGGAGAAAAGAGGGCAAGAAGCACCTGGAGTTTTCTGGCTACCGCTGCCTGACTAATGACATAACGAGGCTGAAGATTGACTTCCCTCCGGGGAGGCACGCTCGGATGATCCTGGAAACACAGAGCAGGTTCCACGCTGAGCGGCTGAATGTAAATATAACCGATATGTTCCAAGTGTTTGTTTGTTTTTTTTTTGTTTTTTTTACAGCTTGCGTATTAACCACATGTAAATCCTCAGTAAATTCACTGGATTTGAAAAAAAAAAAAGATAAAAAAACCAGTCATTGTCTCAAAATTAGCAAAATTAATGTTTCCTAGAACATGTTCAAACATGTCAGATATTTGAATACGAACTATAAGAAATAGCTGGAAAAAAAAATAAAATAAATTAATTAAATAGATAGATAGATAGATAGATAGATAGATAGATACATAGATAGATAGATAGATAGATAGATAGATAGATAGATAGATAGATAGATAGATATACATATATATATATATATATACACCTATATATGCATACATACATATACATAGAGGTGTATATGTACATATAACCATATATACATGTATATATATGGTTATATGCATGCATATATATATTTATGTAAATACATGTATATATACACATGTATATATGTATATATGTATGTGTGTATATATATATGTATATATATATACATCTATACACACATATTTACATAATATATGTGTGTATATATACACATACATGTATGTTTGAGTATATACACATATATGGGTCAGATGAGCGAAGATCCTCCTTGATCCTCTCAGGTATGAGTTTCCACTCCCAACCCGACGTCCAAGGACCAACACCGTTCTAGATCAGCAGCAGAAAGGAGAACCCTGCTTCTTCACCAAGAAGAACGTCTGCGAGACGCTGCAGCTCCGACGAGCTACGGCAGCACCGACTCGAGGGATCTGAGCGCCGCCGTCTCCAGCAGCAGAAGCCGGAACGGCATCTGCTGAATAACACGACCTGCGGCCCGCTGTTAGATCTACCGACATCAGAGAGCGTCTCCCAGCAGAGCGACGTGGGCGGAGTGCTGGCGGAGTGCTGGCACAACACCGGCTCGACCCGGAGAAACCTTTCCGTCCACCTCGTGATTCCTCGACCTTTGGTCGTGGGCGAGCCCGGCGCCCTTCTGGAGGCCGAATGAACAGCTTGAAAAGGGACCAATTCAGAGCTAAATGAGGCGCGCGATGCGGCTCCTCCTGAGGCCGGAGGCGCATCGACGGCCGCGGCTGCTGAATAATTAATGCCCGGGTCACCAAGGAAATGGATTTGAGGGCTGAAGAGCCCAGGAAAAAAGGGAGGAAAAAAAGGCGAATGGTGACAAGTGGGCCATTTGGCCATAATGACTGAGTGCCTGGAAGCGGCTCAGTTTTCACAGCCCACTGGGCCCAGATAGAGGGTTTCCACGGATCCTCATGCCTGGCCTCCCGCTGTCACGTCCGCTTGATTCCAGCATTGGGACGCCGCGTCTGACAGGGTGGCCGAGCGTTGCCAGCGGGGTGACGAAGAGTCGGGTCTCATTCTTCGCTCTCGCCGACCTCCCACTCATCTCTACGCATCATTTTCACGGTACAGCGGCACCAGGGTGTGCCGTTCAGCTCTGTTTGCTAATTCGGAGTTTTTTTTTGTTTTCTTTTTGCTGATTGTAAACCATTTTCTTACAGGCAAATGTTTTTTAAGGGAAATGTTATTATAAATAACCACAGCATTTGTCAGGATCTGAAAACAATTAGTGAAGCGAGGCAGAAAAATCTCTCCGATCCATTCAACAACGTCATTAAAAATAGGCCAAAATTAACATTTTGCACACCATGTCCACCAAATTAAATATCTTAAAACAGATACAGAACTGAAGTCTCCTAAAAATTAACAATTAATTTAAAAAAAAAAAAAGATTCAGAAGATTCATCATGTGATCTGGTAAACATTTTCACCCTCCGTTTTGGTTCAACGTGGTGAATATTGTGGATATCCTGCAACAGTCGGTACCTGGTTGTGATGCAAATCCAGGAGATTCAGGTGGGACAGGTTTTCCAGGCAGGATATTTTATGGATTCTATGTAAGGGGGAAAAATGAAAAAAAAAAAAAAGAGTAAAATTAATTACATTAAAATAAAAGAATTCGATGTTGTGTAAAATAAGTGATGCTGTAACTGCGGTGTTGCCATGGTGTAACTTCCACCCTCATATGATGACGCATCGCTTGGTAAAGATGATATATAAAGTGACATGAGATGTTTGCTGTTTTTGTTTATTTTTGGATCGTTTTTCACGTCGTCGGGTCTTTTCTTGCTTTTTATTTTGAAGGCGTTTTTTTAATTTTCCGCAGGCGATTTCTTTCTGCTTATTTTAACAGCAATTACTTGCTAATTTGAACTAATTATCTCCTGACTCCTGGGAGATAACTCCTCATTATTTACACAGCTCATCCTGCAGCCTGGCTGGAGCCTATCCCAGCTGTCAGCGGGTGACAGGCGGGGTTCACCCTGGTTCCATCACAGGGACACATATTCAGATATACAGATCAACAATCATTCACTCTGGAATTCACACATGGAGACAATTTAGGCTCTCCAGTGAAGCTCCTGCATGTTTTTTGGACTGTATGAGGAACCCCATGCAGACTCCGCATAGAAAGGCCTCCTTTTTGCTGTGAGGGGCGCAAACCACTGCATCACCAGGTTGTGGTATTTACTTATAGTGGAGATATTGAAGTGATAAATCTGATCTTATATGAAAGCACGAGAGAATATTCACCCTAAAAATCGAAATTCTCTGCAGGTCCTGTTGTTCTACCACAAAGGGGATCCGCCGATGACCTGTCTGACGAGTGAAGAGTCGGACGCCTGTATTTGTTTGTTTGTTTCGCTGCAGAAAACACACCTGTTCTTCCCCAGAACCAGGACCCGCAGCGAGCGCAGGTCTTCGATGCCCGTCATCTCCGAGATGCGGTTGCCGTACAGGTTTAACACGACGAGCCGCCGCAGGTGGGACAGACGGCAGATCCTGGCGATCAGGTTGCGCTCCAGGCCGAGGAGCTGGAGTTCGTCCGTGAAGCCGAGCTGGGGACACTCCTCCAGGCCACGCCTCGGGCATTCGGCAAATTGAGGAAAATCGAAAAGGCGGTTTTCAAACAAATAGGTGACTTTATCTCCCGTGGGGAATCTGGGTTTCATAAGGAACTCTGTTGCCACCCAGTGGTGACAGAAAGCACTCGCATTCTTGTTTACTCTCATTGATTTTAGCTGAATATTATGCAAACATGAAGATCGATGTGTTTCTACCACATTTCTTGACTGCTTTTCCAAAAAACAGAAAATTCTGCTTCACAGATACAGAGAAGGCTCCGTGCTATAAAAAATTCAAAAAGATTCAATTCAAAGTGTTGATTGTCATGTGTATAGTGTGAAAACGTGTTTCCATGTACAATGAAAGTCTTACTTTGCCTTAGATATGTATTGATGATAAATAATGGTAGTGATAAACATACTCTTATAATCTGTGAACATTGTCATAAATATAATATGATGATAAATAATTAACCGCTAGATACATTTTTTGAATAATAATATTTCCTACAGTAATTCTCAAATTAAGGCTGTGTGATATGGAAAAATCCACGTTATTCAAAAGGCTGGTTTTAATTAAGTATTAGAAAATAAATTGTGTTAAATCTCACTTTTATTTCAAAGCTCATGAGTATTAAGTTTAAAAAGATGACAGCTTATTATCAGTGTTGCTTTTTTTAAATACATATCAGCCCAGTAATAAGAATTTTCAAATATTGTTGTTCCCTGCCATTTTTTTGAAATGTCTTGCTTATTTTCAGGTAACATTTTGCATTTTTTGAAATATCACTGCATAGTGGAGTTCATCTGCCTGGGTAAAAATATGATTGTCGATCACATTATCGATGATCAAAAAAAGAGAATACGTTTGCAGTACTTTTTAGAGATGGCTTTTCTCAAATGCAGTTCATGTGGACACGGCGTGTATCAGTACAGTCTCAGTACCTGTCCAAGCGGATATGTTGAAATCTGGCGACAAAGCGTTCGGGCACTGACGGAGGGGAGGGGAGACCAGGGCGGCCATGAGCCCCACAGCCGCCTGACGTGCACAATAAGCAAAGTCCGTCGAAAGACAATCAATCCGAGCCGAGTGCAAATAAAGTGAGAGTGTGCAGAAGGGCGGGGGTGATGTTTACCTGCAGGCCTGTGGGGGTCGGATGCGTAACGACTGTGACGGCTTCCGGCGCTGGCACTCAGCCGCCTCCATCTGTCTACGCCCTCTTGGACAGCGAGTGAAACAGCAGGAAAGACCCTCGGAGCTTCACCCGCAGCAGCAGCAGGATCTGCAGAGTCAGAGGAGCAGTTTGTGGTCGCATCCACGCAACCTGTTCCCTCCGCACGACAACGTGCAGTCTAACAAAGAGCGACCTGATATTATCCATTATATTACCGGGGATTGCGAGCCAATGTGTGGCAGGTTTTGATCATCTGAATTCAATGTTGCCTGATTTTTAAGTCATTAAAGAGAAAATCTTTGTTTTCATTTGTTTTTCAGATCATTTCCTGCAAATACTACCTCATTATCCTCTGTAAATATATATGAGAATATTTTTGTGGGATTTTGAGCATTATTCCAGCTGTTTTCTGATTATCTGAAGGTTTGCAAATGCAATCTTTTTGCAATCTTCTTGCTGCACATATTACCTGGGTTACAACATTTAACCAGTCTATCTCACCCATGAAGGTTCATTTGTGTATATAGATATACACACACACACACACACACACATATGTTGAGGAAATTGCAATCAGTAGCACACAGGCAATTACTCATGTTGACAACACAGCAGCGTCTTTATTAGTTCATTCCAAGAACCAGCTGACAAACGCTCACGCTGCACGTCTCTTCACCTGAACGCTACCAGATGCCTAAAAGGGGCCGCGTCCTCGATACCTTCTATTGCCGATTCACCCTGCCTTATGCCGAATGTAGCTCCGAGCTAAATACTGTATTATCCATAACCAAGCTTTGGGAGTAAGCACACAACAATAACATTGAGGACAACATATTATGCATTACATCTGTAATGTGCATTGCGAGATATCAGTTGTGGTTTTAGAATCAATGGATAAGAACTGATTACGTGATCATTATGATGATGTGAAACCGCTGGCTGGTGAGTGAGTGGGTGAAACTGACCTGTGTTGGAGGGACGTGCTGAGTGGGACGGCCGTCCACACAAATCTCTCACAAAGTCACGACAGTCGGCCTGTAAAAAAACACACCGTCGGCTGTGAGAGTCGCATTTGTAGGTTTTGTACCGACACAAACACGGACGAGAGTGACGTATAAAAAAGATCCGGACAGCTTGTGTGATTAACACAAATTTTATATTCATGTATTCTGGGGTGTTTTGGTTGGAAGAGAAGCGGTAGGTGGCCACTCAAAGGCAAATCCATTTTTTTTTTACATTTTTGTGCACATTCAGTTGTTAATTTTCATGCTGGGATCCAATATTTGGGATCATTTCTGGGTATTTTTCAACTCAATGTGGAATTGTTTGATCATTTTACAGGCAGCTCTGCCTCCATCACTGTGTATGAATGCGTCACGGTGTAAAGTAGTGATGACGGTGCTACAGAAGTGGAAATCTGTTTGTCTTTATTTTTCATTCTTGTTTTTTGGTATCCTTTGAGTATTTTTTCACAAGTTCTGGCTCATATGTAAGTATTTAGCAGCTAACTTTCAAATAATTTACAAGTCATTTAAATAACAAGGGACTTTTTTTGGATACTTCGAAAGATTGATGATTGACACACATTATTTTCTCCATGAAATATTCAAGTGATCAAAAACGGTAGAAACATTTTATTACTAAAAACAAATTATTGACAATTGCTTCAACAAAGTGTGTTACGTTTTGGACAAGATTTCTAATAGAAGTTCAAGCTAAATTTAAGGACAGCAAATGTTTGACTATTTTAAATGGTGACTTTACAAATGTTTCTTTTAACTGAAATATATTATTTGAGTGGAAAAAAAAATTAAAAAATAAAATAATCTTATCCGAGCCTGGTGACCTCCACCAGAACCCCGAACCCTGCTTTGGGAACCCCGGCTCTTACGCACAGATCTGTGCCATCTGTCCGCACCGGGTGACTTGACAGCGGTCAGGTGTAACTTACAGCTGTTCACCTGCAAGTAACAAATATGTAAACAATTTATTAGTGATGTAAATAAACCATAACTATCGTAAAAATCACGCCGTCGACGTGAACCGTCTATTATGACGTGAACATTTAAGCTAGCGATGCTACAAACGCCACTGAATTTCTCCACGAAAAAACACAACAGTTACTGTCACAGTCACGGTCAGCATATTAAAACTTTGTGAAATTTATACGAAATATATTTTACCAGCGGGGTGAGAAAGGTCAGCCCGTCGTCTCCCCGGAGGGCGGTGAACCTCCGGGGGCGGCCGCTGGCCCCGGTTCGACCCGGCTCCATTCGGTGTTTGCTAAGTTCTTGCTAAGTTTGCTAGCATCAATTAAGCGTGACGTCGGACGGAAAAACGAAACAAATAATAATTGGAGTGAAAAGAAAAAACTATGGAGTCACCGACTAGTTCTTTTTTGTGTGTGTTGGTTTTCTGAAGTTCACATTTACCGCTCGCAGACCTAATTTAATCCGCGGCTAAAAACTCCAGCGGGCACTTCAAACTCCATCTAGGCAGGCACTGTTGCCATGGCAACGGCGGAGTTGCCTAGTTACCAGGACTTCCCGTGTCACCGGAAGTCGCTCCGTGGGGGAACTAGTTTGACTGAGGGGGACAAACAATAACAACTAGGTTGCATGTCATTCCTGTTCATTTCATCTTCATAAATTAATCCCACTTAAAACACAATCAGAATTATTGATAATGCCTGGTGTCAACTGTCTCTGGAGGGGGTTTAAAATTTAAAACTACCACCCCTGTCAAAACAACGCAAAACAACTAAATGCTAAAAATTAAATTGTGATCCGAACCAAAACACTGTGTTTCAGTGATTTTCCGCTTATAATATGGGGCACTTTTCTAATCATAACCCAGTTTGTTTTTTTTAAATCCCTACTTTAAACCCCGGGAGTAAAAATCAAACAAAACTTGAAACGTAGCCCCAAATATTCTTGTTGCAACACTGTGCCGCCGGTTTTCTCTTGTGTAGTTTTTAAAAACAGTATGCTACAAACCGCAGCGCAGAACCAGCTTAAAAACAAACAGCCGTCAAAGTAAACACAGAAATCTGTGTGAAACCCTCGGAAGTGCCTTTTCTTTTTTGTGGAAAAAAATAATGAGTCTGACACCCTGAGCCACATCTTGAGTAAAAAAAAGAAAATATAAAAGGCTGTCATTACGATGAGGCAAAGTGGGAAAGACTTTCTTTAGTCTGTGTGTTTCATCTTTAACTGTGGCTTAGACTCACTTTTGATCATCATTCTCAGTATTATTGCATCACATAAACTGAGGAGGTGCAGACGAGCTTTCTGCAGCCGAGCATCCTTCCTTCCAGGAAGGGTTAATGACATGAGTGACGACTAGACTCATGATAATTCACGAACTGGACGCGATAACATTCTGATGCAGACGATCACATATCAATTCCTCGCCTTGTCAAAGTTGCTCTTTATCTACTGACGCTATGACTTCGGTGACATTAATCTCACATAATCCCGTTTAATCTCACAACCAAGGAGCGCTAAATGTGATCAAGCAGACCGTGTAGTGAGTGTTCGCGGCCCCCTACCTCCCTTCTTTCCCTGCTTTCAGGCTGGCAGCGGCTGCTAATGCAGGTCCAGATTAATGAAAGGGACATCCCACACACTGCCTGTCACAATCTATTCACAAAGCGCGGGATGACACATACTATGGGAGGTGAACGTCAACAGTTTGTGTGACAGGCCATATTGAAAGGCGGCGGCGGCGTCAGCTGCCTATGGCGAGATACGTGCAGATTTGACCCGTATAGATAGAACGGCAGAAAAAGGGTGTTTTGGGGGTTTTTCACACATTTCACAGCTCATCTGTTCTTGCTACGATTTCATTATAGGCGCTCCTGCAGCTGCCTGTGCGTTTGAGGATCGTTATAAATTCACCAAGCACCAATCTTAAGTTTAAGGTTTGGCATTTGAGTGTGTACCGACAAAATAATGGCGGTACCTTTCTATGATCATGAATTATTTTAAAATTGAAATAAAATGGCAACAAATTTTAAATATTTAAATTGCAATTTTTTTCATTTTGCTCAATTCACAGGAAGCCAAGTTGGCCGCATAAAAATTAAATAAGACATTTGGCCCGCCAGCCAAAATATTTATCCACCCCTGGGTTAGACAACAGACAACCATTTACCTTCTCATTCGCACGTCTTGGACATTTAGGTTCTCCGATAAATCTTTGCCGTGTTTTTAGGCGGCAAGAAACCTGGTGGAAACCAGGCAGACACAGGGAGAACAGAAGTGAAAATAAAAATATCTTAATCAAATCTGGACATTAGGACGTATGAAGAAGTCTGGAGAGGCAGAGAAGTATGTTAGACCGGCGCAGGACATGTATGCTCACTGAGGCAGTGGAAGGGTTTGCTGTAGGGGTAACAGAGAAGTTCAAGGTGGAGGTGGGACTCCATCAGGGATCAGCTCTGAGCCCCTTCTTGTTTCCAGTCTTGATGGACAGGCTGACATATGAGGTTAGACAGGGATCTCCATGGACCATGATGTTTGCAGATGACATTGTGATCTGTAGTGAGAGCAGAGATCAGGTAGAGGAACATCTAGAGAGGAGGAAGTATGTTCTGGAAAGGAGAGGAATGAAAGTTAATCGCAGCAAGACAGAATACATGTGAGTGAATGAGAGGACCTCGGGAGGAACGGTGAGGCTACAGGGAGTGGAGATCAAGAAGCTGGTGGATTTCAGGTACTTGGGGTCAACAGTCCAGGGTTTAGGAGTGTGTGGAAAAGAGGTGAAGAGACGGTCCAAGCAGGTTGGAATGGTTGGAGAAAAGTGTCAGGGGTACGAAGGGATAGAAGAACATCAGCCAAAATGAAACAAAATGTAGAGGAGACAGTGGTGAGACCATCACATTACAGTCATTTGACAGACGCTTTTATCCAAAGCGACTACCCAGGACTTCATACATGCAAAGCATGTGCTCCACCACTGCGTTACATACAAGACCAGCGATGATGTATGGACTAGAAACTGTTCCAATGACCTAAAGACAGCAGGCAGAACTAGAGGTTGCAGAGATGAAGATGTTGAGGTTCTCTTTGGGAGTGACCAGGATGGAGAGGATCAGGAATGAGTCTATCAGAGGAACAGAGAATGTTCGATGTTCTGGAGAGAAGATCAGAGAAGCCAGACTGAGATGGTTGGGTCATGGACAGAGGAAGAAGAGTCAATATATTGGTAGACGGATGCTGGAATTGGAGCTGCCAGGCAGGAGGTCTGGAGGAAGACCAAAGAGAAGATTTATGGACGTAGTGAGAGAAGATATGAAGGTAGTTGGTGTGAGAGAGGAGGATCCAGAGAATAGGGTTAGATGGAGAAGGTGGATTCACTGTGGAGAGGAAAAGACCAAAGGAGGAGGAGGAGAAGAAGATTCACGGTGGCTATGTTGTAACTGACCGACCAACTGAGCTTTTAAAACCGTATCTATCCGGACAAAACTCTGCAGGAAGATAAAACTGGCGTCCAGAAGCTAAAAACCAGACCAACACCTGCTGGGCGCGGCTGAAGACACGCAGCACAGTTTCAGACGGATGGTCAAAAAACCCAGAAGAACAAGGATGGCTGTTTCATGACTGTGCATCTATCTTCCAACACTACACGTGTTACCTTAATTTACAGACTATTTTCACACGTTTTGAATTCTTCGGCTTAATTCTATTTTTGTTTTTGGGCTAAACATTAAACATTTAGCCTTCTGCCATCAGACCGACGAAATGAGCGTTAAATTCTGAGGCCGTTGGACTCCAGACGGCGAAGGAGACGACTTTAGCGGTTTTAGCGCGCAGGAGGAAGACCGAGATAGACATCAGATGGAGGAGGACAAAGCAGGGATAGAAAATGGATGGGCTTTTCCTTGAGCTATTTATTATTATTCATCTTTTTCATCAGCTGCATATGTTCATCGCTATCTGTTTACATTGTCGTGTTGTTCCACTCTGTTGTCCCTTGTTCTCTCTGCTGTCTATTTATTCCTGGATGTCTCGCTATCTTCTGTCTTCTCACTGTCCCTCTATTTATATTTATTTTTGAGAACTGTTATGTTGCTGGGACAAAGGAATTTCCCCATGGGGATCAATAAAGTTTATCTTATCGTAAAGAAAATGTTTGTGTGTAAATATCTGATGTTACGGCATGGACGCCTGCAGCTTCTACATGCACACATAGATTTATTTCCTTATCTTTAGCCGGTGAGGCTTATATTCAGGTGCGCCCAATAGTCCAGAAATGACGGTAGCTCTCGTTCTGAGTTCGACTCAAACTAACCAGAGCCTCATGTTCTCAGGAGGTAGCGTCCCTCAGTCGTCCTCCTTCGGAGGGTCAGCACATGTTGGATTTCTTTTCCAGATCTTCTCGTCGTGGCAACCGGACTTGAATTTCTTCACTTGAAGATGTTTCACCCTCAAATTGTCCACGGAGGTTCTCGGCCATCCGGGTCTTGGTGAATTCTAAACTCCCCACGGGTCATTGGACCTGAAGAAGCGTCCGGGATGATTTCAAGTGAAGACATTCAAGTCCAGTTGCCACGACGAGAAGATCTGGACAAGAATTCACCGTGAGAACCTCCACGGACACACGTTAGATGTTCTGGAGATAAAGTCGGACTGAGATGGTCTGGACATGGACAGAGAAGATCCGGCTAGAAGGATGCTGGGGGCTGGAGCTGCCAGGCAGAAGGTCTGGAGGAAGACCAGAAGGGATTCATGGATGTAGAAGAAGAGGACATGAAGTTAGCCGGTGTGAGAGAAGAAGAAGATTTGGCCTCTTGTCTCCACACATAGACGCTCTTCAGCGCCAACTAGTGGCAGGATGCTAACCGTCGTCATAGCGACCTTGAGTCGCCGCGGCAGATCCCGATACCGAAGAGGACTCTTAAGATTTAAAATGAGTTTATTAGTGGAACGCATGGAAATCAGCGACGGTAACCAATGGCAACAGCGGCGCCCGTTGGAGGACGTCGGCACGATGTGACCCCGGGTGACATTTCTGAAGCGAGCCGGCGCGACGGCGGAGCAACATCATTCACCTCGATAGCGATGCTACGCTCTTATAAAATCAATTAAACCCATTTTCTATCTTTTCACAAAAACTACTTCACATTGTTTGTTTTGTTTTCGCTTTGACGTGGGCGCCGCCCGTCCCGGGTAAGTGGGGATTAATTCAAAATGCAGAATAAAAACAGTCCCGCCGGGTCAAAGCGGGTTCGATAAACCGGGACGGGATTTTTTTTTTTGCGACGAGACGATGATGTCGTGCTTCAAATCAAAAAGATAAAAAAGACGTTCCTGTCTGTGTTGAATAATAATCTCCCGGAAGGTTTTAACACCAAGACCTCTTTATTTTAAATATTTGAGAAGGCAGCTGCCACTTCTTAAATCAACGCAGGGGATTTTATTTCTCCTGCAAACGTTTGAGAAGAAAGGAAGGGGCTGGAAATATTATAAAATAGCGACGTCAACCAAGTCCGGCGACGCAGAAGGTTTGAAAACGTGTTGCCGTTTATCGGAAAAGCCGACGTTAAATGGTTTGATGGTAAAAAGCCCAAAGAAAGGATGTGAAATTACTTTTTTCAAAGCGGCCGCACCCCTGCTGACCCGTGATGGGGCTTTTTTTTTTCCCACACAATGGTTTGTGCACTCGAACGCACCATCAAAACCCCGTTTCCATTTTATACGAGGGATACGACTGATTGCTTGGGGTTTTTTTTTTTTTCCAGCCGACCAGCAGGAGAAAATCAAATAACTGGAACATCATGGGAAAGTAATAATCAGAAGCTTGAAAGGCCCATAAAAAACAAAAGGGATGCTATTTTATGTTTTAATTTTCTCCGAAATCCAGTGAGGTCGTTTTTATATTTTTCTTTTGGAGGACGCGGCTGTCTGGCAGACACACACACACACACACACACACACACACACACTTGCATACCCGGAGTTCTTTCCGATCGTATCATTTTGAACTCCAGCTCGGTGAGTCTGTATCAGGGACAGATAATAAATATTTCTGGCTGTAAAAACAGCACGGAAACGCGGGACAATCGGCACGAGGAAAAGGGGGGGGAAAAAAAAACAAAACAAAGCCTCTGTTTTGATTTTAAATCTGAATAAAGTGTGAGTGTGAAGGCGCCGTGCACACACTCATGTAACCGGGCCAACGGGGGCGACCAGAGTAGATACTGGAAGTGTGATTTCCCTTCAAAAATACACTCCTTTGCCAAATATTGCAGCGCAGAGACGGCCCAGACATCACGAATACCTCAGAGGACGTGAAAACAGCCGCTCTGGTGTCCTCAGGACGTCTCCCAGAGGCGCCTCCGTCCATTTCCCTCTCTGATTACCAGATATTAACATTTCATGTGCGGTTAAAGTCACAGGGGACGGAGATTCGTCGGGATTCAAAGCGTCCCGGCTGCGGCCCCAGACTTCTTCTAATGCAAACACGAGAGCGGGGAAGGAGGCTGCAAACCTCTAGAGGTGTGATTGAAAGAGGGGGGAAGCTCAGCGCTCTGCAAGATGAATCTTCTTCACTGCAGGAAGAAGGTTTGCAGAGGCATCGATCCAACGGTCGTGTCGTGACTTACCTCAACATTCATCTTGCGGCATTTGATTGTGTATTTCCGTCCGGGGACGTCGTCCGGTCAAAAAGATGTTATTTTGTTTTTGACGCTTTCTAGGAAAAAAAGGAAAACTGTTACAAATCAATCTCTAACCATAAAATTAACATGGACTTTTTTTTTTTAGTCATAGTCGACATGCAGTTACCTGAAAATCTCCAAATAATCAAAACTTTGCTGGAAAATAACCTTAAAAATCAGCAAAAATAGAAAGAAACAAAATAATGACTTTAAAATATGAAAGACAACCTGAATAACCTCAAATAAGCAAGAGGTCACCCAAAATTCAACTAATTTTCTACAAAATCATCAAGAAATGATCAATTAAGTATTTCTGTCATGAAATTACTTCATTATTGTCTGAAAACCAGCTAGAAATCATTTCTGAGTTTTATCTCAGGGAGGTCCAAGAAGGTCCAAGGTTCTCATCTCCACCAGCCTCCAGCAGTCCAGAAACCATCAACAGCTTCAAGATGCTTTCAAACGTCAGACGCTGAAGTAATTCTTCTCATGCACAAAGACGGCCCACATTGAGATTTATTGAAAAAACCTCTTCCTCCAGATATAACAATGAACCTTTTCATATCTGCTTAAAAGCTGAATATGGAACAAGCAAAGCTTAACATTAAACAATATAACTTCATATTGCACACATGCGAAACCCAAATTCAAAAACACATCAATGGCATTCATTTCTTCAATAAAAATCATAAGCCTCTTGATTTGCAGCCTTTTGACTTAATTTAAACAGTAACCTTTTTCTCCACAGGCTAATAATAAAGGTGAAAAAAAAAACATTCAAGCGCACGTCTTGAAGCAGCAAGAAAAAGAAAATGAAGAAAAGGTTAACGATAGCTCAGTTTGCTACACGCTCATCTACTCCGCCTTTCTTTTCACCGTTTTTGGTCGAAGCTAGCGTGGTGCTAGTATTAGCATCAGGTTGCTATGACAACTGTCAACGGACGTGGGGGCGTTTACGGGTCCTGACGTGATTTTTGTGCCAAAACACCAGCAGAGCGTTCTGGGATTTGTGGTATTAGATTTGTGGTACTCTAATAGTTATTTGGCTCTGCAGCCCAAACAGATTCTCACTGCAGGCCAGAGTTTGACACCTATGATTTAAATCAAGGGACAGAATATCACCCATCTAAGCTTAAAGACATTTTCCACAATTGTATCGGATTATTTCTTTTTTTTTCCCTGCTTGTCCTTTTTTAAATGTAATCAATGCCTGATTGTACAGTAATTTCGGACCCATTTTTCCAGCCTTAAAAGATTTCTTGTTTAGGTCTCAGGTATTTTGATTAAAATTTAGGGGACTAATGAATGTCCTTGTTCTATCTTTCTTTGCTGATTTTGATTTTAAAAATATAACTATCACAGGGATGAAAAAGAACGAGGTGTAAGACAAACTAGCCGAATTTGAATTCAAATTAAATGGAAATTAAAAGGTTGGAAATAAAGATCTCATTTAAAATGGTCTGCCTGTCCATCACAAGAACCTTCCACTCCAGATCCTCCACAATACGGCCGAGGCTGACACACACACACACACACACACACACACACACACACACACACACACACACACACACACACACACACTCCTCCCCTGAAGGGAGCTAACAATGCAAGCATGCTGTTGTGTCACGTGTTGTGTCCCGCTGGGAGCGGGCAGATGGTTAAAGGGGGCCGCACGCCGCCGTGATGTCACTTCCTCCGTCTGCCACGTGTTTTAAACCCCCACCGCTGCCGTTTGATTCAATCGCCATTCCAAACTTAAATGACATTTTAAACATTTTGAAAAAAAACGACCCCTGTCCGATTTCTTGCAGATTTTTAGGACATTTTTTTTCCCTTGGAAATGTCTTGAAAACGTGTCTCGGCATGAATCAAGAATTTTCTTTTTAGGATTTGGTTGATTTTTAAGTTTCAATGCATTCAAGATACTTGTCAAACAGAGACACCTTCCTTCGTTGTCCATGTTCTCTCATGTTGCTGGTGAAGGTCACCGCCTGAGCAGATTAATGCTGCCGCTCTTCAGGATTCAAAGGTCATTTCTGACGTTTTTTTGGCCAATTTTACAGAAAAAAAAAACACAAATTCATTCACGGGTCTCAATAAAAACGACGACTGTTTACCGTGAAACCGAGAATAAGAGGAACCCGGGTGGAACGCCGAGGCCAGAGGGATGGAGATCAAGAAGGTGGAGGAGTTCAAGTACTTGGGGTCAACAAGAGCGTAGGAGAAGGTGGAGAAGAAGTGAAGAAACAGGTTCAAGCAGGTTGGAAGGGGTGGAGGAAAGTGTCAGAGGAGATAGAAGATAGGGACGCCACCTGGAAGATGTTCTGGAGAGAAGGTTGGAGATGGTTGGGTCGTGGACGGGGGGAGGGGATATATTGGTAGACGGATGCTGGAATTGGAGGTTTAAACCAGGGGAGTCAAACGTCTGGCTGATACCGGCCGGCCAGAAGGTCCAATCTGGCCCGTGGTATAAATCTACAATTTGAAAAAATACATAAAAATCATGAGCGACTATTTAAAAATAAAAATGCAGTTCCGATATTGTCTGCTAGGGTTGCACAGTTTTAGTCGGTGTTTTAACGCGACACTCAGAACTGACGGCAGGTTGCAGCGAAGCGGCTTCCAGGTTTGTAAATAAGCTTTTTTAATTATTGTTAGAAATAAACCCGCTTTCGTCGGCGAGACGTCGATGTCAAATAAGAGAAAAGCGGAAACGGAGTGAAGGCTTTTCCACTTCTTGTTTGTCGGTTGAGGGAATAAGAAACCTGCACGCTCGGTTGGATGCAGCAAGTTTGGGCGCCACTGTGAGACTCGCCGTGGTGGAAAATACAATAAAATGCGTTTTAACTTTTCTTCCTGAACCTCAGGTTTTCGGTCGTGTATTTTTTTTAAAGTTTCTCATCACTGACCTGTTCTCCTTTACACGAAAACAAAGAAAAATATGGACTCGGTGTTATTTCTAGGTCAGGGGTCGGCAACCTGCGGCTCCGGGTGGCTCGGGAAAATAAATGATAAATATTTAATTGAAGTGTATTTCATTTGTGTTAATTCCTTCTTTTAACTTTTAGTTCTAAGTTGGAAGATTATTGTGATCTTGAAATATGAAATAAAATAATATTCATTATTTTTCGCCGCTCAAAATAAGCCGGTAAAGTCCCGATTTGCAGATGCCGTGCGCAGAAGTTCAGGAGCAGAAGTCCCATAAACCAGGTAAAATAAATATTTACGAAGATATTTTGCAAATATTTATTTTTAGTTTACCGACAGTGATTTTTTTCCAGATTTATTTTCAAAATTCAGGTCAAGGCTCCGCTAAACGCTCTGAAAGCCCAAACCTCAAAATGAGTTCATTACATAAATAAAATTTAATTTTCTCTGTAATACTTTGTGAATTTCAGAAGCAACACATGACACACTTATTTATACAAAGTGTAAAGGTAATAAAAAGCAATATATACAGTGGTACCTTTATTTCAGACGTCAAAAAGTAATTACGGCTCCCGGTGTTTTCTTTTCCGAGGAAACCGGGTCCAAATGGCTCTTTGGGTGTTAAAGGTCGCCGACCCCTGGACTAGATGATGACGCCATCATCTTACTGGTCAAAATGAGTTTGACACCCCTGATCTGGAGGAAGACCCAAGAGAAGATGGATGGACGTCGTGAAAGACGACATGAAGGTAGCGGGTGTGAGGATCCAGAGAATAGGGTGAGATGGAGAAGGTGGATTAGCTGTGGAGACCCTGAAAGGAGCAGAAGAAGTGCATCTTCTGGTTTTCTTTCAGCCCCTCCCCCTCCCTGCTCTGCTGCTCCTCTGCGTGGCATGTGGTGCAGAATGAGTCAGACGGCCCACCAGCAGGAGCCCAGATATCTAAAGGGGGGCCGGCGCCGCCCGACAAACCCGCCGCCAGTGATTTACGGGGGGGTTATTATCGGGACGCGGGCCGACAAACGCTTCTGAAGCGGAACGTGTCGGGCCTGGTGTTGGTGTCATCTGAAGAACACCTGCAGGGAACATGCTGGGTCGGGGGTTCTGCCGGCGGGGGGGTGATGTCAGTGATGTCAGTGGTGTCAGTGATGTCAGTGATGTCAGCGATGACCCCTCATCCAGGTCTGAACTTCACCGGCTGAATATTTTACACCGATCCCCGACAGGAAGGGGTTTTCAAAATATGACCTGAATGTCACAAAATTCGGTTTTGAGCCATTTCATTTCATACTTTTAGCATTAAATTTCATATCTGAAATGAAAATCCAACAAACTCCTTCTTTTTCCTTTAGGCTTTTCCGTTCAGGGTCTCCACAGCAAATCTAACCCTATTCTCTGGATCGTCCTCTCTCACTTCAACCAGCCATCTTCTCCTTGGTCCAATTCCAGCATCCGTCTACCAATATATTGACTCTCCCTCCTCTGTCCATGACCCAACCATCTCTGATCTTCTCTCCAGAACATCTACCATGTGTCGTCCCTCTGATGGACTCATTCCTGATCCTCTCCATCCTGGTCGCTCCCAAAGAGAACCTCCACATCTTCATCTCTGCAACCTCTAGTTCTTCCTCCTGTCTTTTGATCATTGCCACTGTTTGTAGATCATCTCACCAGTGTCTCCTCCACCTTTCCTTTCCTTCTGGCTGATGTTCTTCTATCTCTTCGTACCCCTGACACTTTTCTCCACCCATTCCAACCTGCTTGAACCCGTCCTCTTCACCTCTTCTCCACACTCTCCTACGCTCTGGACCTTTGACCCTTAGTACCTGAAATCCTCTACCTTCTTGATCTCCACTCCCTGGAGCCTCACCGTTCCACCCAAGTTCCTCTCATTCACACACATATATTCTGTCTTGCTGCCACTAACCTTCATTCCTCTCCTTTCCAGAGCATACCTCCACCTCTCTAGATGTTCCTCCACCTGTTCTCTGCTCTCACTACAGATCACAATGTCATCTGCTAACATCATGGTCCATGGGGTTTCCTGTCTAACCTCATGTGTCAGCCTGTCCATCAAGACTGGGAACAAGAAGGGGCTCCTTTGCTTCTCCTTGATGGAGTCCCACCTCTACCTGGAACTTCTCTGTTACCCCTAAAGCATACCACACCACTGTTTTACAGCGGGCATACATGTCCTGCACCAGTCTAACATACTTTTCGGCCACTCTTGGCACCCTGTCATATGCTTTTTCTAGGTCTACAAAAGCGCAATGCAGCTCTATATGCACTTCTCTATGAACTACTTTAAGATAGAAAGTTCCTTAAAATTAAGCACGTTTTAATATTACTGTTATTCAAATGCATTTGCGTGTTGTACATTTTATAATAAGTCATCACAATTTATCCATTTGCATTTTGGGATTATTTCCTGGTCACAATTTTTAAACACAGTTCGCTCGTTGAATCATTTCAAGCAATTCACTCGATGATTTCTGTTCATATTTTGAACCCGTGAATTTGTCTTCTTTCTACATTCTAGCACCGGGACGTCCACAAGCTCCAGGGTTCAGGGGCGAAACGCCCGAGAGCCCGAGATCCCTGCTGACCGAGCGGACGCGATGCTTAGAGGAATTCCATCTCGGAAGAAAACCTGCATCATCATAGTTAGCGTAGGTAGCATAGCTGTTTGCTTCACCTTTGTGTGCAGTTCTGCCTCTGGCCACTAGGTGGCGCTCACCGGGCGTTAAAAATGTGTTTTGAATGTGGATGCTGAGATTATCTCATCGGGTTTTTTTGTTTTATCACAAAAGAGTCCAAACCTGAAGAAGCGAAATGAACCGCAGGTGTTTGTTTTTGACTAAAATGAGCGTTTCAGTGAAAAGCGAAGCCTTGTTTCTCCGTCACAAAGAGGCCACGGGTGGAACGCCAGGAGAAGCAGCAGGTCTGAGCCGCTCCTCCTGCTTCTCCGACCTTCTCATGACCCTCAGAGAGGAAGTCCTCCACGTCCCGATGAGGCCCTTCGTACGACACCCATGTATTCTGGTTTCCTCAATCGTCCAAGTAGCCTCCTAAGATGGCGCCGGCAGTTCCATCATTGCTTCGGTTTCCTATTTGTGTGTTTGTGTCTAGTGTGACCCTCGTCGGTCTCGCTGCATTTGCATTATTTTAGTTTTCTCTTTCTGCTGTCTAATCTCATCTTCGTTGTTCACTCTGCCGTCCACTTAGTCGAGAATAATATTTCTATATTTCTCGTGGTTACGCTGCTGTGACCAAAGAATTCAGATTAATCGAGTTGATCTGCAGAGAAAGCGGTTGTTTCTTGTTGTATTTTTGTTTTTCTAATTGTCGGTCTCTTTATATTCATTTGACACTTTTAAAGTCATGCTGCCGTGACCAAAGACTGCGGATCGATAAAGTCGATTTTATCTTAAAGCAACTACACTGCTCAAAAAAATAAAGGGAACACTTAAAAAACACATCCTAGGTCTAAATGAATGAAATATTCTTATGAAATACTTTGCTCTTTACACAGTTGAATGTGCTGACAACAAAATCACACCAAAATGATCCATGGAAATCAATTGTATCAACCCATGGAGGTCTGGATTAGGAATCACACTCCAAATTAAAGTGTAAAAACAAACTCCAGGCTGATCCAACTTTGATGTAATGTCCTTAAAACAAGTCCAAATGAATGTGTGTTGCTTCCTGAGTGGACACTATGATTTCACACAAGTGGGATTGACTTGGAGTTACATTGTGTTGTTCAAGTGTTCCCTTTATTTTTTGGAGCAGTATATTTCAGCCTCTTTGAACCCATTTGTTGCGTTTCAGGTGTTAAAAAGAAAGACAGCAAAAAAAAAAAAAAAAAAAGAAAAAAAAAACGCAATTACCGGGTGGAGCAGGTGCAGCGGGTCCCCTACTTAGAGCGCGGGACGTGCACCCGGTGCGGGTGAAGTGTGTGTGTGACTTTCACCGGAAACGACCAGATTAGTGTGCGTGTGCGTGTGTGTGTGTGTGTGTGTTGAATGCAAATGCCCGCGGCAGCATGCAGGCTCTGGTGAACGCCTTCCTGCGCTGGCTGTCCTTCCTGCTGCCGCCCTCCTGGCTGTGTGTGCGGCTGTGCGGGCGGCGCGGGGAGGAGGGCGCGGAGACGCGGCCGCGGCCCAATCCGAGGGCGCGTCTGAGAAGCACAAAGCCGCTTACATACCAGGAAGCGGCGGCGGTGGTGGACGCGCACGGCGGCCGCTGCTCCCGCTCCTGCCCGCCGCTCCCAGCCGCTCCGGCCGCCGCGCCTCGGGGCCCTCCGGCGGCTCGGATCCGGATCGGGGGTCTGTGGCGGGCCACGGAGCGCGTCCTCGGAGCCCCGTGGCCGCTGCTCCGCCATCGCTTCTGCCCGAGGAGGCGACGAGCGGACGCGTTTCCCGCCGGGGCCGAGACGAGCGGCGCCAGAGCTGCGGGAGGAGGAGGAGGAGAAGAAGAAGAAGGAGGAGAAGAAGAAGAGGAAGAAGAAGAAGCGGAAGAAGGAAGGAGGAGGAGGAGGAGGAGGAGAGGCTCCGACGCCCGGGAGGACCTCCGGATCCACCCGTGGATCATGAGTAGCTCCGTGGGGAGTCAGAGCCCGGCCGAGCGCGTCCCGGACCCCCCCGCGGAGGAGGTGATCACCGTGGACCAGCACACGCAGGAGATGGCCACGGTGACGATCACCGTGGCCATCCAGGCGGCGGAGGACGAGGAACCGGAGGAGCTGCCGGCCGGACACGGTGACTTCATGGGCGGCAGCTGCAGCGAGGACGAGCTGGGGCGCCACGACAAGTCCAGGTCTGTCCGCCACGAACACGACCGACACGCCACGCGGGGTCCTCCTGGGGAGGTTCTCGCATGTTCTCCGGGATTATTATCCCACACACACACACACACACTCACACACACACACATGCAGTGCAATGTTAACCGCGGTCGTGTTTCAACAGGTGTAAAAAGACAAACCTGGAAACACCTGGCAGGGGTTGAGGTGTGTGGAAGTGTGTGTGTGTGTGTGTGTGTGTGTGTGTGTGTGTGAAGGTCCTCCACCTGCTCGGAGGAGGAGGAGGGTTAAACAGGCCGACACCTGCAGGGAGATAAAGAATAGCAACCTCCACTTTAATCTAATTCCCCTGCGTCACGCCTCTTCTATTTATATCCCCGGCCTGTAAGTTGCTTCAGTGGTCAGACCTGGTCTGCTCCACCTGGAGCTTCTTCACCCCCGACGCCGGGTCGCGGTCGTCCTTCTCGCACGCCACCTCGGCATTCCTTCGGACGTTCTCCAAACGGGAGGCCGGCGTTTTCTTTTGTTTCCGAGCGAGGTCGGCCGCCGGCCGTCGGGTCAGAGAGGAGGAGAAGGTGATGAGTCATCCCACAACGTTTCCTTCAGACCCCGGCTCTGGACGTGCGGGACGACCCCGAACTCGGTCCCGCTTTTTATTTCCTCCTCCGAACGGGCGCGAAATGGATTTGCCGAAGCGCCATCTTCCACGTGGGAGGGAGAGGCTGTGACTGAGCTCCCCTCAGATGGCGAGGCCTCGGCGGGACCCAAACCTCCCAAAACCTCTTTTTCCTCACTTCTACGTTTTCCGTGGTCGGACCTCCTGCGACGTCGGAGGGATTTCCGGGATGTTCTCCCCGCGCGAGAATAATAATCGACATTTTAAAAGCAATTTAGCCTTTAAATCCACCGATTCGCTTTACTTCTCTAATCCAGTCTCGCTTTAACGCTAATTTCAAGACTTTTTCCAGCATTCTAGTAGCTTTTTTACGGCTCGTTCACAGCGGCGCCGGGACCAGCGGCGGCGAGCTGGAGGAGGAGAGCTGGCGGCCTCCGGATCCGGAACTCATCCAGAAACTGGTGGCCCAGATCGAGTACTACCTGTCCGACGAGAACCTGGAGCACGACGCTTTTTTGCTCAAGCACGTCCGACGCAACAAACTGGGCTTCGTCAGCGTCAAGTTGCTGACCTCCTTCAAAAAGGTAACCATGGCGGCGAAGCGGCGGGGGACGGGAGGCATTTCAGCCCCTCCATCCAGACGCTAATTACAAACATCTCCACGGGGAAGTAACACAAATACTCCGTGGCGCCTTGGCAACCGCAGCCTAAAAAAAAAAGTTTTTATATTTATGTATAAATAAATATAATGTCTGACATAACTAGAGCCTACATTATTCAAAAAAAAAAAAAAAATTTTTTTTTTTTTTTTAATTTTTTTTTTTTTTTTTTTAAATATAGCCTCTGGCTCTACATGATATATTAAAGAAAAAAAAAATCTTGTATGTTGTTTTTCCTGCTCCTGGTTTAACTGCTGCTGAAACATTGAAAATCTTTTTTTCTTATCATTAATCATTAAAAATAATTCCCTTTTCCCCATTTTGATAGCAGGTATGTTTTGGTAATCAATCACCTGGATATCAGAAGAATGCTGATTTACTCACCACAAGTTGGTGGTGTTTTTTTTTTTTTGTTTGTTTTTCGGGGGAGGTTGAATCTGCCAACGGTGAATGTAAACCAGCTTCTATCGCTGCAAAACATTTCCATTTGTAGAAACCCTGGAATTCTGCCTTTTTTTTTTTTTTTGTTTTTGAAGCTCTGGAGTCGACTTACGCAAACAAATATTGACCGGACGGATCAAATTGAATCTAAATCCGGGCTGTAAAAGCTAGTTTTAAACGGAGTGAACCACCGGCCGCACGGAGTCCAGCGAGCGTGGTAAACGGTCCGTCTTAGCTGAAATATTCAGTGCATGATTCACAGCAGCAGCTGCTCCTTCAGGCCGCGCTGCCAGCTTGCGAGGCCTATTTTATCTGTTTATAACACAATTGATTCATCTCTACGGTTTTTTTTTTTTTTCGCTTTTCTAAAAAAAGGATTTAAAATTTGTGCTTGACGAGGTGCTGCGTTGCAAAGGTGGTTAAATTAAACGGCGATAAATCGAGCGAGGGTGCGAAGCGGCGTCGGGTTGTGTCGGTCGGCCTGCGAGTATTGATCGGGCGAGTGGATTTGCGGGGCCGTCGGGGGGGAACGGCGGCGCCGAGGCTTCACGCCGGCGGAGATCAAATCCGTTTGCGGCGCGATGATCCTCTCCGAGTGCTCACCCGGCTTTGTCTCGCCACAGGTGAAGCACTTGACTCGTGACTGGAGGACGACGGCGTACGCTCTGAGGCACTCCGACATACTCGAGCTGAACGACGAGGGGCGGAAGGTGCGGCGCAAGTCGGCGGTGCCGGTGTTCGCCAGCGAGTCGCTGCCGAGCCGTATGCTTCTGCTCAGCGATTTGCAGAGGTGGCCGGAGCTGGCGGCGCTGGCGGGGGCCGCCAAGGAGAACGGAGGCTGCGAGGGGGCGGCGGCCCAGCAGGAGCAGCTGATGAAGCTGCTGCTCAAAGCTTTCGGCAGCTACGGCGCCATCGCTTCGGTGAGAGTCCTGAAGCCCGGGAAGGACCTCCCGGCCGATCTGAAGAGGTTGAGCGGCCGCTACGCCCAGCTGGGCACGGAGGAGTGCGCCATCGTGGAATTCGAGGAGGTGGAGGCCGCCGTCAAGGCCAACGAGGTGGTGGGAAGCGAGGACAGCGGCGCCGGCTCGCTGGGCTTAAAAGTCGTCCTCATCGGCACCAAACCTCCCAAGAAGAAGGTGCAAAAAGAGCGTCCCCGCGAGGAAACGGGGATGCGCAAAAGCCGCTCGCTCAACAGCCGAGTGCGAGAGCTTCAGTACCACGGCGAGGACTCGGCCTGTAGCTCGTCGGAGACGGAGAGCACGCCCACCTCCCCGAGGCTGGCTCGAAAATCCCAGTCCTGCAACAAGCTGAGCCCGACCGCCGCCAGCGTCGCCTTCCAGAACAATCACCTGAGTCCCGGCATGTCCCCGCGCAACAGCCCCTGGTCCAGCCCCCGCGCCAGCCCCTGCCCCCAGCGCAAGTCGCCCCACGCCCAGAAGTCCCCCTTGGCCAGCGAGGGCCGGCTGAGCCCCGAACCGGGGCGCCGCTGGGCGGACTACTCCTCGGACAGCAGCCTCACCCCTTCCGGAAGCCCTTGGGTGCAGCGGCGGAAGCAGGTGGCGTCGCAGGAGAGCAGCCCGGTGGGAAGCCCCATGCTGGCCAGGAAGATCCAGAACGCCGACGGTCTTCCGCCGGGCGTGACCAGGCTGCCCAGAGGTCCCGACGGAACCCGAGGCTTCCACTGCGTCGCCGTCAGCGAGAGGGGAAAGTCCGCCGCCACTCAGACTTGATCTGATCCGGATGCGTTCCTCGAGGGGCAAAAAAAAAAAACAAAACAAAAAAAAAAAAAATTACATTGGATCTACTCTCAGCCGCGTCGCTCACCCCTCTCCCCGACATTTGAGACTAGATATATTTTTGTTGAGTGCATCAGTTTTCAGTCCTCGTTTATATTTTTATACGACATGTTGAGTTTACTATGGTAGCATTAGTGATTTTGCTAATGGGGATTTTGAGTGGCTGTATAATTATTTGGAGAGAGGGGGGGGGGGGGGGGGGGCGGGAAAAAAAAGTAAACTGCAGAAAAGTGTCCGATTCACTTCCGTCGCCGTCTAAACTCATGATTCGTGCGGTGAGTCGGAGAGGGAATCGGTTTATTCTCTCTCTCTTTCTTTTCGCACAAAAAAATGCGTGTAAAAGCTCACAACGTCGTCCGTGGATGGTGTGTAAATGTTGGAGGCACATGGAGCCGATCCCAGTATCACCATATGCCTTTTTGTTTGTGTATTTGTCCACTGTGAGTTCCATTTTTACATGGTATCTAAAAAAAAAAAAACCAAGGCCATTATCGTTCGACCGCCACGAAGGTTAGACGGCTCAACGTACGACATTTTATTTTGCCTTTTTTAATTTTCCCCCGGTTTTGAGTAAGCTTCTCGGCACTTAGTTAAGAAGGGTCTCTACGTGTTTGTTTGTTTGTTTGTTTGTTTGTTGTGCAGGTAGCTGCTTTTATTTATTTTTACTTTTCGTTGTTTGTTACTTTCTCGGCAAATGTTTTCCATCACTCACAGCGGGGGCGGGGGGATATTCGGGTCCGACAGAAGAGACGCTACCAGGTTCTTTCCTTCTACATCTGAGCTGGGGTATTTGTACACTGCAAGTCCTATTGTACAAATAAATCACTTAACTGCAGTTTGCTGTCCTCTTCCTTTTTGTTTTGTCACTACGACGTGGCCAAGACGTATAAAAGCAATTATTGACACACAATGATGTCAAAATCACACCGGACGGGTGTTGAAAACGAGCTAAAATGAACGCCACAGGAGGTCTTTCCTCCCTGAGGCCATCAGACTTTTTAATTCCTCTCCATTCAGCCGCCGGCAACCATAAAAACCTATCTTTAACCTGAAAAAACAAAAACTGTGCAATATTTCATTTCACTGTGCAATATTCAGAACTGTGCAATATTTCATTTCATAACAGTACACGATAATTTTTCCTTTATCATATTATTGTGCACTCCTTACCTCACTTGTTACTAAGACACTTTATAGTTTCACTGAGACACTTTATAGTTTATTTATTTCTAATTCTGCCTTTTTCTTTTTATTATTTATTACTGTTATATTTTCTGTAACTCTGGCACAACAATTTCCTTCGGGATTGATAAAGTTGTTCTTATCTTAAAATCATGATAGTTCACATGCTACTGCAGCTCATTTGAATACAAATACATGGTCTGATATTGTGAGAGAGGTGGCAACTAAACTTACTCGGAGTTTAAAAAGTAGAAGATTATCCAAGCGGTAGTTGCGCTTGTTGACTCTTTAATTAGCTAAATTTAAATGAATGGTTTTGTCAAACAAAATAAGTCACGTTTCCCGCTAAGTGACGGCGTCCCGCCATTAGCAGCGTAGCCATATCGATGCCAATTTAAACAAGTGGAATTGAGAAATACAAATGATCCCTTAAATGTTTTCCCTTCCGGATCCAGGAGGAGAAAAGTCGATGCAGATGGAAGGCTGCTTCCAGAAAGATGGGAAGGCCAAGACGTGTTTGTGCTTCAAGGAGAAAAAGCGGTATGTCTTTTGGGTTATGAGGCAGCGTCGGTTGTCAAAGAGCACGATCTACGTCCAAACACGGAGCTAAGTATGCTAAAGTTAGCCTTCCAGAAAAACAACATATTGTCCAAGAATTAAAAGCCAAAATGTTACATATTTGCATAGAATCTATGCAAATGCATTCGAATGAGTTATTTAACATGAAAGAGGCGTTACATTTATTTGACATTACTGTTTGCAGCTGACATTGTGATCTGTAGTGAGCGCAGAGAACAGATTAAGGAACATCTAGAGAGGTGGAGGTATGCTCTGGAAAGGAGAGGAATGAAGGTTAGTCGCTGCAAGATGGAATATATATGTGAACGGCGAGGCTCCAGGGAGTGGAGATCAAGAAGGTGGAGGATTTCAGGAACTTGGGGTCAACAATCAAGACCAGCGGAGAAGCAGGGTGCCAAGAGAGGAGCTCTGGTATTGTATGGGGAAAACTGGAGTGGCAGGGAAGTATGTTAGACCGGTGCAGGACATGTATGCTAGCTGAGAGACAGTGGTATGGTGTTTCTGTAGGGGTTACAGAGAAGCTCAAGGTGGAGGTGGGACTCCATCAGGGATCAGCTCTGAGCCCCTTCTTGTTTCCAGTCTTGATGGACAGGCTGACACATGAGGTTAGTCAGGAATCTCCATGGACCATGATGTTTGCAGATGACATCGTGATCTGTAGTGAGAGCAGAAAACAGGTAGAGGAACATCTAGAGAGGTGGAGGTATGCTCTGGAAAGGAGAGGAATGAAAGTTAGTCACAGCAAGACAGAATATATGTGTGTGAATGAGAGGAACTCGGGTGGAGCGGTGAGGCTACAGGGAGTGGAGATCAAGAAGCTGGAGGATTTCGGGTACTTGGGGTCAAAGGTCCAGAGTGTAGGAGAGTGTAGAGAAGAGGTGAAGAGGACGGGTTCAAGCAGGTTGGAATGGGTGGAGAAAAGTGTCAGGGGTACGAAGAGATAGAAGAACATCAGCCAGAAGGAAAGGAGAGGTGGAGGAGACACTGGTGAGATGATCTACAAACAGTGGCAATGATCAAAAGACAGGAGGAAGAACTAGAGGTTGCAGAGATGAAGATGTGGAGGTTCTCTTTGGGAGCGACCAGGATGGAGAGGATCAGGAATGAGTCCATCAGAGGGACGACACATGGTAGACGTTCTGGAGAGAAGATCAGAGATGGTTGGGTCATGGACAGAGGAGGGAGAGTCAATATATTGGTAGACGGATGCTGGAATAGGAGGTCTCGTGGAAGACCAAAGAGAAGATGGATGGATGAACTGAGGGAGGATGTGAAGGTAGTTGGTGTGAGAGAGGAGGATCCAGAGAACGGGGTTAGATGTTGAAGGTGGATTGGCTGTGGAGACCCTGAAGGGCAAAGACCAAATGAGAAGACAACACTTGTTTTCCATCACATTTAGTTCCATGTACACTGCTAGCGTTCCCTGCGGCCCTCGGAGGGCGACCATTCTGCAGATGTGGCCCTCGGTGAAAACGAGTTTGACCGCCCTGGTCTGGAGGATGAAGACAGGAGATTTATGGATGGAGGACGCAGAGGATGGAGAGCAGCCCAGTGACCGGCAGAAGAGCACACTGGCTCAGAATACCGTGGGTGTTCTGATAGTAACAGATTCATGAAAAGGCTGAAGAAACCGGACGCCACAGCAAATTAGAGCTCCCGGTAGCCTCTCAACAGGCAAGGACAAGAAATGATTCACTCCCTCCAGACCTTTTCATGACTAAAAGCAACAATACGGGACGTATTCATACTCACAAACACATTTCATTGTGCTTTGGATGTCGACCGTCCAAATGTTTCCCGTGGAAATGATGGGAGTTTTTCAGAAGATCGGGCCTCTTGAGAGAGAGTTTGTCGTCTCAGTTATGAATCTTTTTGTCTTTTATATTGGTGCCTAATTGGGGTTGGTTTAGAAGTGTGATGTCTCCATGGAATGGGAGTTTCAATTCAAAAACTCGATATATCTAAGAAGCTAATTACAGGTAAGATTCAGGTAGAATAAATGTTGGTCGGCATCCATATTTGTCGGGGGGAGGTCTCGTCCCGCGGGAGTGGCGAAACCAAAGAAAAAATTAGAGGAAGGCAAAAGGGGTCACGACCCCGTGGTTTTGAAACCTTCGAGCGTCTCCGCGGCGACCAAGTGGGATTACATAAAGGCGGGACGAGCGTTTTCTTGGTCGTGATGCGGCCGTCCTTCAGGCGGGTTTTAAGTTTGGCCCGGCTCCCGGACGCTCTTTCATGATTCAGCCGTCATTGTTTGGCATAAATAGCGTGGCATTAAGGAGGGGAAAAAGAAAAAAAAAACAAAAAAAAACACGGTCATAAGAAAGCTCTGCAATTACCATCACCAAGAGCGAGCCTGGTATGAAAGAAGGGGGGGATGATATGCAAACTAAATTATTTATAATTGGGCAGCAGCCGCTGATGTATTAATAAAACATAGAGTCCAGCTGTTTATCCGCGACCCGTCCAGATCTTATTAGTATAATATGATCATGTCCTAAGTTGTTTTTGGTGTTCTTTGTTCCACGGCGCCGCTTTTGGCCGAACACCTGACTTTCTATCATCTTCTAACTCTGAACGACATCAACCCTCATGAATTTTCCATAGGCTGATAATAAATGTAAAAATAAAATAATAATAAACCAGTTCACCAATATTAATATCCTTCAATGAAGGTGAAACCGTTCCAGCAAGAAAAAGCATAAAGAAAAGGTAGCTCAGTTTGCTACACGCTAATCTACTCTGCCTTTCTTTTCACTGTTTTTTTGGCGGGCTAGCGTGGTGCTAGTGTTAGCATCAGGTTGCTATGACGACTGCTAACAGAGGAGAGGGCGTTAATGGGTCCTGTTGTGATTATAGATTAGATTACAACTTTATTGTCATTACACATGAGAATACAGAGTAACAAAATGTGGTTAGTATCTAATCAGAAGTGCAAAAAGCAGACGCACACATGTACAGAATGTGCAGTATTTACAGATAAATACCATTATTTTTTTAATTGTTTCTTCTTTTTTTTTTTTTACAGCTAGTGCAAGTATGGTGTTAAGTGCAGAAATAGGTAGTGATTAGTTTGATGAATAGACGGCAATATACAGATGGAAATATAAATATACAGATGTACTGTGTATGTTTATACTATAACTCTACAGAAGATAATATTGAGATAATATAGAGATTTTCACACCAAAACACCAGCAGAGTGTTCTGGGATTTGTAGAACTAGTGGTTTAACAGAATATAATAGCGGCGGGCCAGCTCTAATAGTCATTTTGCAACTATGATTTAAATCAAGGGACTGCAGAATCTCACTGATCTAAGCTTAAAGACATTTTCCAGAACTGTATCAGATTATTACATTTTTTTCCCCTGCTTGTCCTTTTTTAAAAATAATCAATTCCCGATTGAACGGTAATTTCTGACTCATTTTTCCAGCCTTAAAAGAAATAAACACATTTCTTGCTTAGGTTTCAGGTATTTTAATCAAAATTTAGGGTGACTAATAAATGTACTTGTTCCATTTTCTCGGCTGATTTTGATTTTAAAAATATGATTATTTCAGGGTTGAACCAGAATGAGGTGTAAGACAAACTAGCAAAGCAAACAGGACAGGGTGATGGACCGACCGTGACCTGATACCTGACCTATGATACCTCCATTTGCCTCAAAGTGCCTAAAAAAACCAAACAAACGCTGGTGCCAGAACAACAGGGCGTCAGCAGAGGGCCGGGCTCGGGGTGAAACGTGCTGCGGGTCAGCCGGTTCGGAGATTACTCCGAGTAACTCGATTTCTGGAAAGCAACGCCGCCGCCGAGCCGGAGGAACCGCAAGACGAATGATGCCGGTTACAGTGAGTCAGAGGGAGCACACACACACACACACACACACACACACACACACACACACACGGGGCTTACGCTGCTTTCCTTTTCTTGTTTAGAGTATCATTGACTGTGAGTTGTAAACGCAAGACGGATTCCCTGGAAAAGCCTCATCCGGCTAGAAAGAAGAAGCTCCCCGCGCTTCTTCTTTCATTGCATGATGTGTAGAAATCATTTCAGGGTTTTTATCTTCTGCTTCTTTTCTTCTAAGCAGAATTACCACATGCAGTCGTATGCATGTACTTATAATACACACGAAAATAGGCAACATATATTTTTTTACATCCCTTTAATTTTATTTTTTTTCTTTCAATCTTTACCGTTCTTTTTTATTTTATTTTAAAAATAAAGTTCTATTTTTGACTTTTTCCACGCTTGACTCTGCAGTCAACGGAAAGCAATTTCCTCCTGGGGGAAATCAATAAATTATTCTGATTCTGATTTTCCTTTTCCCCTCCATCCAAGCCTATTCTACACGTATTCTTATCCAAGCAATCACTACTGAGGACACTCTTATACTCGCCATAAAGCAGAAATCAAATGAAATCAACAGATTATATTGAATATCGGCCGGGACTTTTGATTTATGACGGCTCCCCGTGCAGGGAGGGAAGTAACGATCTCTCGCCGTGGGGGGTGAACCCCAAATTTTAGCCAGTTTGAGGAGAACATCGGCGCACTGAAAAAGTGTCTTTACTCCTCGGCCGTCTAGAATATCACTTCACACCCCTAAAAGCTGCTAAAACAGGAACGTTGAAGAAAACAAATAAATAACACGGCCTTCGGAGTCTGAGTGAACACGTAAGGAGTGTTTCATCAGACTGGCGGAGGAAAGGGGGAGCAGGAATGAGGGTGGGGTGAAGCTGACATCATCCCGGGCCGAGCGGCCAATCAGAGAAGCCCACAAAGCAGGAAGACGCGTCCTCTCCCCACCCCCAGGAACACACACACACACACACACACACACACACATGCGGTTGTAAGAGACATCTGTGTGTGTGTGTTGGAGGTCACACTGGCCTGTACGTCCGCTCGCTGCGCTCCACAGGACGCCGACACGTGGGTAAGAATGACCTCAGCTTTGCGGCGTCTGCAACGTTCTGCAACATGGCTGACCTTTGACCCTGTCAGCTGAACGAGTTAATGGGAACAGGCTGCTTTTCTTATGCCGGACTTACGCCTCACAATTTTCCAATCACGGTCTTAAAAGGGGAACTCTTAAGAGTCGTAAAGGAGTCTTACCGGAGTCGCAAAGCGCTGCCGTCGTTCTGCTGTTTCGGTAAAGACTGAATCAACAAGCGGTAGATGAGTTCTGACAAAACCGGAAACCCGGTTTCAGGTTTGGGAAGAAATCGAAGAAACCGGTCTCACACTCCGACAGCTTGCAGCTATAACACCGCAAAATATGTGGCAAGATCGGGACGAGGATACGGTTCGGTCGGGCCGCTTTTGTAACTTGATGGACGGCGCCGTGGCGGTTTAGAAAAGCATTTTCAACCAGGAAAAAAAAGCAGCGACTGCCTAGAACTTTCTGGCTCAGGGGCCACGTTGACTGTGAAATTTGACAGACGGATCGGGTCACCACAAACTACTATACATATAAAAAAAATAAAGAAAAAAACATTTGTGAACAGAACATGTCAGACTCGTCTTGACTGAGCCCAATACTACAAATACCGAAAAAAAAACCAAATTCCCTCACTATCGATGGACAAATGTTTAGATGTTTCTGAACGACTTCAAGCTAATGTGATCGTTTTACGCGAGTTGATTAAAAATAAAAAGCGCTCACCTCGGCAAAAATCCACGAGCAGGACGGGAGCCTAAGGAGGACAGATAAATGATGGACAAACTGCAAAACGTCCAGAAGCGACAAACAATATTTCCTCTGCACACACTGAACTCTGTAACTTTATTAATATAACTTAAAAAAAAAAAACAACCTTATTTACAGTGTTTAAACAACAACAACAGAAACCGTCACCTGCATGGGAGGAGGGGAGGCTTACACTGAGGGCTGGAGGTGGCAGCGCTGCAGCAGAACAATGACTCACACATAAACAGTCTGTGTGTGTGCCTGTGTGTGTGTGTGTGTGTGTGTGTGTGCGCAAACACGTTACCATCTCCGTCTCCTAAAAGGTCAGCAGCAGAAGGCAGCAGTTTGAGTCCTGCCTCTCCGAACATCTGAGCGGTTAGAATTACCAGGTCATACAAGGAGTGTGGTCTACACCTTCCCTGACCTCTGACCTCTGACCTCTGACCCCAGACTGCAGCAGAAGTCCATCACAGGGATTTCTGTCATTAAATGGAAGTCGAAACTGAGAGGTTTGAGCAGCTTGACAGCGGTGATGAAGCCAGTAATCTGAAGGACGGTCGCAAATCAGAGATTATAAAGCGAACAACCGTTTGAGCTGAAAGTCGGAATTCTGAGATGAAAGTCTGACTTCTTAGAAAAGGTTATTTCCCCGACAGGATTCACGGTTAAATACGTTCATCTCATTTGTGTGATATTCCTCAGGGCGGACCGGCAGGCGGGGCCAGAGGTTCTCTTTCGGTCAGGACTCAAAACAAAGCACATGCAGGACAAAAGTGTTGGTTTGCAGGCGGCGAGGCCTCCAGGGACTCCCCGCATCACGCCATCCAGTGTGAGGAAAGCTCCGCCTCCTCCCTTTAAGTCAGAAGGATTGCGAGGCCCGGTTCCCGGCCCCCGGCCGCCCCGGTGCGCTCGCTCGCCAGGAGGCGGAGCCACCGGGACGGATCCGAGGCCTGTGCGGTTGGAGTCGCTCGCCGGCGCGGTGAGAAGGCTTCCTGCCCGCGAGCAGATGGGAAGGGGAGGTGTCGCGCGGCGCCCTTTGGCGCCAGGGAACGAGGCGTCGCACGTCCCGAAGCTCGGCGGGCGGCCCGGTTCTCAGATGTACAGCGAGCCGTCGGCCGGCCCCACGTAGCCCACGCCGATCAGGAGCACGTCTATCAGAGTCCAGATGCCCAGGCCGCCGAAGCTGAACAGCTTGCCCAGACCCTCCCTCCACTGGCCCAGGTAGAAGCGGTCGGCGCCGAATCCCCCCAGGGTGATGCTGCACACACAGTACGATAACAGCATCAGGCTTTAAACTGACAAAGCGGTTGCAATAACAGGACCGCAACGCCCGAGTCAGTCATTCCTACAAGATACCCGGAGGACTTCATAAATCACAGGAAGGCCAGATTAGGTGGGGGGACAGGACAGGACAGGACAGGACCTGCTGCGGAACTACAAATATGGAGACTAAAACAGAGAAACGGCTATAGAACGGCAGATTTTCTCTTTTTTTCTTCTGTTTTTTGATTTTCAAAAACAGACCCGGACTGTTTGGCGAAGTCAGCATCTTTTCTGAGCTGTTTCACCTCTGTGTGTGTGTGTGTGTGTGTGTGTGTGTGTTACCTGAGAGCTAGCGCTGTCGACCACTTGTAGCCCCCGGTCCAGTTGCAGAACAGACGTTTCTGAAAGCGTCTTCTGCCTGCCGGAGGACGCAGAGAAGTGACTGTCAGGCTCCATCAGATTTAAAAAAGCGGAGATATAAATCAACCAAAAGACAACAACATCTGTGTTCTGTGTTCAAGAGCAGAGCTTTTATTTTTTGTCATTTTTAATGTTTGTTTCAGGGAAACACACATCTCCATAGGAGTAGTGCAGTGGATCCTCACCACTTATTGGATTCTTTTTGTGATTCGGTTCTCAGTATTTATCGTTCTGTAGCATTTTTTTTGCGCGTTCGTTTTTTTTTCTGTGATGAAATAGCTTTATTCTAACTTCAAAGAAAAAACACAGTAAATAATTTAGTCAAATTAAACTAGAATTAATTTTAAAAATGTTTTGATTTGTATTTCTTATTCTCCCTCCTTCCTACTATTATCTATTATTGTTATGTTTTACTTGAAACTCTGGCACAACAATTTCCTTCGGGATAAATAAAATTGTTCTTATTCTTATTCTTATAAAATAAGGGTTAGAAAACCATTTTCAACCGGGAAAAAAAGCAGCAACCGCTTATAACCATGATTCAGGGTCCGATGTACTCGTAGTGTCTAACGCAGGACCACTAAACAACGCCCCTTCTTTACTAAAATACAAATGAAAATAGAAAAAAAGAATTTCACTCACAATCAGAGGACAAATATTTAGACGTTTTTAAATGATTTCAAGCAAATGTGACCGTTTCCGTTACCAATTTGAACTCCTTCACCAATAATTGACTCGATTGATGAATAATTAAAAGGTGCTTATGGGAAAATAGAGGGATATTTCTAATACTTGCCTAAATAATTCTGGACATGTTAGTGTGTCAGTGCTGGCAGTGATATACAGAGGGGTCCGTCTGGATGCAGTACTTTTATTTGTTCCATTTTTCCCCATCTTTGTGGTGAACTACCATCATTTCCGGACTATTAAGCCGCATCTTCTTGCGGCTTAAAAAACAATGCGGCTAATGAATGGATTTTCTTTTGGGTCTAACGAGCTTCACTGCACCAAAACATTTATCCTCGTCACTTCGGGCCGATGAAATGACCGTGAAATTCTGAGGCCGTTCAATTACGGCAGCGAAGAAGACGACTTTAACGGTTTCGGCGCGCAGGAGGAAGACCGAGACAGCCGTCAGCTGGAGGAGGACGAAGCGGGGATAGAAAATGGATGGACTTTTCCGTGTCTTATTTATTATTCATCTTTTTCATCGGCCGTGTTACAGCCCCTGTTTGGAAAAAAAGCCTTTCCGGTCTGTATTAGTGGATGTTATCGGTATGTATTTAAAGTTTAAAGAAAATGCCTCCGTGTAAATATCTCATGTTACACCTGCGACTTATAGACAAGCACATACAAGTTAACACAGATTGATCTAGTTATTTTTACCCGTTGCGGCTTATATTCAGGAAAATTCAGTAACTCTAGATGGAATGCAGTATCAGGGAATGATAAACCTCTGATTTCCTCCTCATTAGAAAGAACATTGGATTGTGAGCAGAAGCGCAGGCAGCTATCCAACACCGACCCTTTTTTGCCCACTTTCTTGCCTTGCAGGTGCCGCCAATGGAGCTGCAGTTACTGTGCAAAAACTCAACGTTTTCTCAGAGCCTCCAAACAAACCCGAGAGGCGGGAATAACGGTTCTGATAAAGAGGCATCTTACTGGTGAGTTTTGAAGCAGAGGCGGACACCTTCAATGTAAATTCTACCTGAATGAAGTTCCACTCTCGAGGGACGAGCGGAGGTTTATTCTGAGTTGTGTAGGCGAGTGGAGGAGAAAAAAATCAACTATTTAAAGAAATGACTGCGGTTCATAAGAGCAGTCGTTTCAGAACATGTTCAGGACGCTAATATCCACTTCTGACAGTAATTTGAGGAGAAAATGGACCTGTGCGAGACGGCGTCCGTGCACGCTAACCCGTTGTGAGCTCACAGCGGCGGCAGGTGGAAATCAGCGCTAATTAGGGTTTTCGATGTCGGCGCCCCGGGAAGAACGTCGAACATTACGACCTTCCGACGGCTTCGCTCCGATAGCGTCAGGCTGCAAGTGCTTCGGTTTGTGCTGGACTTCCTGCTGAAGCGCAGGTAAAATAAACGCCATGGATCTGATTGAGAACACACACCGAGGGAGCCTTCGGGGAAACTGAGCTGAGACTATTTAAGCTTGTTTCTTCGCTCACTTTCCATCATTTCCTCACTGATATCTATATTTTCGCGGGAATTTTCTTCCTGATTTGAAGGAATGTGGGTTTTTTTTTCCTACTTTAAGCATTTTTTCTGTTATTTTTGGACCATTTCATCTTGATTTTGATGAAATCTCGTATTCCGGCCGAAGGGTGCACGTGACCCGGCGGCCTCCTAACCTACCTAAGAGTGCACAAAGTCCAACGGCCTTATGTCCAAACAGTGCAAGACCTCAAAAAGCCACCTATCCCCCCTTGACAGTGCACGTGCTGCAGCAGTCTTGTATCCCACCTGAACCGAGCACGTGGCAGGACAACCTTCAGTCCTGCGTGAACATACATGTGACCTGACAGCGTTCCGCATATACGGAGTTCACATAGTACAGGCGTGTCCAGTGTTCAAATTTACACCGGCCCGCAGCATCTGACACCCAGTTATTTTGGCAGGCAGGCCACATTTCTTATTTCATTTTTATGCGCGGGTCAACTGGGTATCCTGTAATTTGAACAAAATGAAAATTGCTTTTAACTTTCAACTTTTAACTTTCAACTTTAAAATCTTGAATGATCATATAAATGTAATGACATTACTTTGTAAATAATAATCCATACAAAATTAAACAAAAGGAAATATAAGGAGTTTCTAAATTCAATATTGATGAGGACGGGCGTTACAACTTTGACCAGATCTTCATTTAGCCAAAATATCTGGAAGTAGCAATGTCAACATATATACAGAGTCTACGTGGACCCAAATGCAGCTGTGTTTTTACTATTTTCCAAGGTTTTTCCTATTAAGTAATTAATAATATATGGCACAGTTCTGATTTGTGGCATATCAAATTTAAATTTCTTTTTTTTTTCCTGTTAATTTTACGAATTTCATACATTTCTAAATTGTTTACCTTTGTTTTTTTTTCATTGCAAGAATTTCATACACCAAATAAATAACAATTGTTAAGTTGTGTTTCCTTTACTGAAGCCTATCTTTCATTTTGTATATGTACAAGAAAATAGAAGATAACATATTTAAAAAAAAGTTACCAGATACAAGGGAAAATAAAAAGATAAACACCTGGACAAGGTTGTGTGTCTAGAGGTAAAAATCTGATTGTTTACGTTTTGGTAGCGGTTGATAGCATCCTTGAGGGAGCAAGAGTACAGTGGAGGGATAAGAAAGGAAAAGGTAGACCGCTTTGAATTGGAAGATAATGGGGAATAAAAGATCTACAGCAAGAACACCAACTCTACTGTCAACATTAAGCTAGGCTAACTGGTAACTTGTCAAGGACAGCAGGTTCACTTCTAGGCTAGCCTGCCATAAGACTGTCCCATATACTACTTATATGACGATTTGAATTGACATAAAGGGAATTGTTTGGTTAAAGATGCGGTTGTTGGAACGGATCATCGTCGATAAACAGGAGTGACTGTATTTTTGGCGGGCCGAAAAAAAACCAAAAAGGGCCGTAAAATGCCCAGGTCTGGTCTCGGGGCACTGTGCGATCCTTTCCGGCCCATTTCAAATATGACAACTGTAATTAAAAAAAAAAAAAAGGAAAGTTGATAGCCGACGCTTTCAGGACGAGTGTTTAGATTGGTGTTCTGTGTTAAGACATGGAAATTATACCATTTGCAATGAAATGAAATAGTTAATTTCCATGTAACGCATTGCATGTGTAGTAGAATAAAGTGTAATTGCACATCCAGTCGGTGGCAGCGGCACGCTCATTGTGAGTGTGTGCAGAGCATTAGCTCTATGGCGGAGGGTTTTTTTTTGCATGTGCACAGCACAGAGCAGGAAATATGAAGTCTAGTGAACAAACCCTAAAGAGAGACCATGGAAAAATATTGAACAGGGTTGATGAGAAAGGCGGTGAGAGACGGAGATAATGAGGCAAAAGAAAGTCACCCAAAAGCAGAGAGGAAGCGTAACTGCAGACTGCGAAACGTGCTCATTGTAGCCATTAATCCTCACTTCTGCATTTTGATAAAAAAATAAAAATCATCACAAATTATTTGATCTATTTTTGTTTTGTAGGTTAAAGTGTTTTATATATTGTGCTCCTGAGTTAATGTCGCTGATCAATTTGAATTTATGATTATTTATTGAATTTATCTAATTCTAGTTTTTAGTATTGAGAGGTTCAGTCAGTCAAAAAATGTTTACACTTTAATAAGAATTTAATGATTTTAAATTTCAGGCAAACTGTTGCCCTTCAAATCCTTTCAGTTACAGACTAAAAAATGTTAATAAAGTTATTCTTTGATGCAAGTGGATCTCTCATTCTTTCTTTTTTTCTTTTCTTTAATAAGGATACAAAGCTACGCAGAGACAATAATATATCCACATATAATATACATGTTTTCTCTTCCAAGGGGGGACGTAAGACAATAATAGCTAAGCGGTGATTTAATGTCACTGGTTCAATGAATATCAGGCTCACAAAGTTTGGACACCTCACAGTCTAATCGCGTTCTATGCGAGGTGGCGGCTCGCCTTCCAACCTACCGAGACAGTGCACGTGGTCCAGCACGTCGCAGGTGGCGTTGTAACGTCTGCGCGGGCAGGACACCGTCATGCAGCTGGTGGAGTTGGAGCAGCGGTACTGGGACGGATCCAGCTGCCAGCAGAACTGACAGGTGACCCGCAGGGTGAAGTTGCTCCGCTGCTCGCCAGACTCCCCCTGCAGGAGGACACGGGTACTGCTACGACGTTTGCCAATCCACCTCCTGCGTCAAGACCAGCTCAAGAGATTTCCCTGGATTCTTCTGGAAAATGTTCTCTTTTTGGGCCACTTGCCTCAGAGTTCGATCTCGCTCATCTACTCAGTGCATCTCCATGACAGTGGAACCTTGACTGAGGAGTTAGTACCTTGATCTGAGACGTCGCTCAGTGGATTCTGTTGAGCCCAGATCGGAGTTACAACCGGGCACTCAAAGAGCATCTTCTTTGAGAAGGCAGGAGACATTTACGGAGATTCGGATTGGCGGACGCCTGGGACGTGGACGGACGAGGTGTGGGAAGCAGTGACGTGCAGTGAGGTTGACGGCCGATGAAGCACTGACTTCATCACAATCAGATTTGCAAACATATAAACGCTTCAGAGTAGTTTAGTCACCATTCGATTCCCCTTGCATGAGGCAGGGGAACTGCGTGCCTCACTTCGTCGCTCTTGGCAGCGGTTTTATGATCGTTCAGCACAAGAAACTAGTAACAAACAGACAGTTGTTGTTCATATAGCAAAGTTTTTAAACATTTAATAGCAGCAGCATCCTGGTCTTACAGCAGAGCATGCCAGCAGTCAGCCCTCTCTGAACAATCTCCATTGAGGCTCAACAGTCGGCAGCCTCACTGCACATCTCTTCTCAGTATTTGAGCAGTAAATGTGAAAATCCAGCCATTTTGAATAAAAAAAAAAAACAATCTAAAACTTGCTGAAGCTTTCACCTTTATAGCGCAAATTATTGATAAATATAACCGTTGTTTTTTTTTTTTTTTGTTTAACCTTTTTTTCTTTCCAAGATTGGCAAGTGAGGCACAGCCTGTCCTGCCTCACCTGACTGCACGTCACTGGTAGGAAGAGGCGGTCAAAGCGGGTCGGGAACGGTTTGATGGTTTTAGAAAGAGGAGCAGTTTCACTCCGTCCATAAATGAAGTTCAGACATAAAGTGTAGCAAAGTGTACACGTTACATTTAGCATAGCATTATAGCTTTCAGTGTGTAACCAGTAAGTTACACCCTCATTTATTATGATTATCATTTTTTTTTAGAAATTATTTGTGATTGGGAGAGTATATTTGTCTTACATGTAACAAAACAGGGGGCTGGAAAGAATAAATAGCGTTTCAATTCATTTCAAAGGGGAAATTGAATTTGACATATAAACATATTGATTTTCAATTGATTAACTCCTCAGTCAAGGTGTCACTGCACTTTCAACGTCTCATGTACTGTACTAGCAAAACTAAAGTGCAAAATTATCCCTCTGAAAATGTGAAATAATTCCATATGACAATCCTTGTACACGAGCGTATAGCTGATGGTTGTCGTGCTTCAAAACAAATAGATAAATAAATAAAATGATAAAAATAAGATGATTCAGTGTTTTCGTATCCTGGACCATCATCTTGGAACCCAGTCTTTCTACCGTTTTACCTCTGGAATCACGAGGAGGAGGAAAACCAAGGTGCTACTCACGACACAGTGAACCCCCTTCCTGGGTTTGCAGGAGAAGGACGCTGCCTTCCCGTACGTGCAGTTATGTTGGTAGTTGCAGTGGATGCAGTCGGCGGGCAGGCGGCTGCACGGGCCTCCGCTGGGGCATTTAGAAGTGTAGCCGTCATCGGCGGCGGGAGACGCTGGAACACAGTTACAGAAAAACCGTGGGAGAATCAGATTGTGGATTTGGGCTGGTGAGCGGCTGCGACTGAATCCCCTGCAATCTCCTGCCAAAGCGGGACAATGGGACGGATGGAGATAAATGACTAACAATCCTCCTGTTGGGAAGAGAGATCCTTCTTCCCGACTGCTCGGTGACGGCTGCCAGCGGGAGGGGAAGCAAAGCGTCTGAATGTTTTGCCAGAAGGCACAAAAAAAGGAATATATACACACTCACCCATCCAAATAACAAGAATCGGGCGCTCCAATCACTTCCACGGCCACAGGTGTATAAAATCCAGCACCTCGGCATGCAGGCTGTTTGTTTTTACAGTCATTTGGGAAACGAGATCAGTGAATTCCAGCGTGGAATTGTGACAAGATGCCACCTGTGCCACATAACCTGACGGAGCAGGTCACCGGATGGTGAGGGCCAGAGAGCCAAGAGGTCGCCACCTTTCTGCAGAGTCAATGGCAACGGACCTCCAAACGTCACGTGGCCTTCAGACGGGCTGAAGAACAGTGCGCAGAGAGCTTCATGGGATGGGTTTCCATGGCCGAGCAGCTGCATGAGCCACGTGTCAGAGTGCAAAGCACCGACACTGGACTCTAGAGCAGCAGACGCCTTCTCTGGAGCAACCCGTTGCGCTTCTCCATCTGGCCATCTGATGGACGAGCCTGGGTTTGGCGGTCGCCAGGAGAACGCTACTCGTCCGACTGCATTGTGCCAAGTGTGACGTTTGGTCGAGGAGGGATTATGGTGTGGGCTTGTTTTGGCCCGTTAGTTCCAAATACTAAGACATTTTGGACAATTTCATGCTCCCGACTTTGTGGGAACAGTTTGGAGCCGGTCCTTTTCCAACATGACAGTGCACAAAAAGCAAACTCCATAAAGACATGGATGGACTTGACTGTCCTGCAGAGTCCTGACCTCAACCCTGCAGAACACCTTTGGGACGAATTAAGAGTGGAGAGTGTGAGCCGGGCCTTCTGGGCCAACATCACAAATGCACTTCTGGATGAATGGTCCAAAATTCCCCGTAAACACACTCGTGAACCATGTGGACAGCCTTCCCAGAAGAGTTGAAGCTGTTATAGCTGCAAAAAGTGGAGCCATGTCATATTGAACCCCATGGATTAGGAATGGGATGTCACTTCAGTTCATATGCGGGTCAAGGCAGGTGAGCCAATCCTTTGAGTCATGTAGTGTATTTCTTAAATTAGACTAAAATGGATCACATTGTTTTTCAATATGTATCAACACTATCAAATAACCACTTTGATTCAAATTTTTGTTTAAGTGCTGCTTCAGAACATCCCTGAGGGATTTAAGGAATCTGTCAGCGCAGCTGCGTTTTCATTTAGGACCCGGTGATTATCGGGTGAAAACTGCTGCGAACGCAGACGCAGATTTATTTTGCGAGTCGTTTCCTGTTGATGGCTAGGTAAATTCCCGTGTCGGTCCATCTGCCGCGGCAGCGCAGAGAGTACATCGTGTTCACTCCAGACCTCATCCCGCTTCTGTCGGCAGTCGCGTCGTCGCCAAAACACCAGCGATCCACTTCCATTCGGTGTGTCACACTTCCTCCGCCACGTTCGGCAGATGAAGTGTTTCCTCTCGCTCCCCAAACGGTTTGATTTTAGAGCCTCCAGACATTTTCTACTCAAGCCTAATGTGGATTTCCTGTTTCCGAGAATGAACCGAAGGGTAATTCCCCTGCATTTTCAGCACCGATGGCAGACTTTGAAGAACAAACAACCTTCCCGTCCTTCCATCTCGATGTGGTTTTATGTTGTGAAGGGGATTTTTGGAGAATGAAGGGGGGGGGGGGGTCTCTTCCACATGTTTTGATGTTGCTGAGCTCATGTACATTGCTTCTTTTTAAATAAACACTATGACACATAATATTACGGGAACAAGCAACTACATAAGAATCTGGTCATAAGGTTCCTATAAAGCAGGGGTGGGCAAACTACGGCCCACGGGCCGCATTCGGCCCGTCGGTCTTTTTCATCCGGCCCGCCAAAGATTGGAACAGAATTTTTACTTGATTTAAATGATTGAATGATTGGATCAATGAATGAGAGAGCTCAAACAGGAGATTATGTCATTTTTTTGAGCTACTTGAGGATTTTGCTGAACTGGATGACACAAATTGGCTTTGTGATTTAGCCTTTAGCCAAAAAAAAAAAAAAAAAAAAAAAAAAAAAGAAAAGAAACAAAGAAATGAATGTATGTATATATATATGGTTTTGAGATGGCTATTTGATAGACTGGTGACTTCTGAATAACGACTACTGGTACTTTGGATCTTCGATTATTGAATTGCAATTTTTGTTAGTCGCTTTGGATGAAAGCATCTGCTAAATGACTGTAATGTAATGTAATGTAATGTAATTTCCTACTATTATCTATTACTGTTATGTTTTTACTTGAAACTCTGGCACAATTTCCTTTGGGATGAAAAAAGTTGTTCTCATCTCATCATCTCATCTTAATGGACGTACTGACACCCATGAATGAGCTGCACCTGAAGCTACAAGGGAAAAAAAAGAGTTTGTGCATGAAAAGCTAGCAAACGTCAAAGCCTTCAAAACCAAGCTGGTTTTATTTTCAAAGCAAGCAGGCGAGTCTGATACGTACTGTTAACAAATGTTTTTTTTTTTTTTTTATATGTATCGTGTCTTGTGGTGACCCGGCCCGTCTGTCAAATTTTAAAAGTCAATGCTGCCCATGAGCCAAAAAGTTTGCCCACCCCTGCAATAAAGCATAGGTGTCTGACTCTGGCCTGCAGTACAATTCGATTTGTCCCATGAAGCCGAACCAAATAACTATTAAAGCGAGTCCGCCGCTATTCCAGCCTACAGCGCATGTACCGCTAATACTACAAATCCCAGAACGCTTTGCTGGTGTTTTGGCACAAAAATCAAAAAATCACGTCAGGACCCGTAAACGCCCTCGCCTCCGTTGACAGTTGTCATAGCGACCTGATGCTAATGCTAGCACCGTGCTAGCTTCAACCAAAAACGGTGAAAGGCAGAGTAGATCAGCGTGTAGCAAACTGAGCTATCATTAACCTTTTCTTCATGCTTTTTCTTTCCGCTTCGAGACGTGCACTTGAATGGTTTCACCTTCATTGAAGGATATCATGATTACTGAACTGGTTATTTCTGTTATTTTATTTTTATACTTATTAGTAGCCTGTGGAGAAAAAGGTTACTGTTTAAACTTAAGTCAAAAGGCTGCAAATAAAGAGGCTTATGATTTCTATTGAAGAAATGAATGCCATTGATGTGTTTTTGAATTTGGGTTTCGCATGTGTGCAATATGAAGTTATATTGTTTAATGTTAAGCTTTGCTTGGTCCATATTCAGCTTTTAGGCAGAACTTGTTTGGGTCCGTAAGAAAAGGTTCATTGTTATATCTGGAGGAAGAGGTTTTTTCAATAAATCTCAATGTGGGCCCACTTTGTGCATGAGAAGAATTATTTCAGCGTCTGACGTTTGAAAGCATCTTGAAGCTGTTGATGGTTTCTGGACTGTTGGAGGCTGGTGGAGATGAGAACCTTGGACCTTCTTGTACCTCCCTGAGTTAAAACTCATAAATGATTTCTGGCTGGTTTTCAGGTGATTTTAAGCCAATAATGAAGTAATTTCAGTATCAGAAATACTTACTTGATCATTTCTTGATGATTTTGTAGGAAATTGTTAAATGTTGGGTGACCTCTTGTTCATTTGAGGTTATTCTGGGTAGGTCAAGGTTGTCTTTCAGATTTTTAGGTAATATTTTGTTTCTTTCTATTTTTGCTGATTTTGAAGGTTTTTTTTTTTTGCCAAATTTTTGATTATTTGGAGAATTTTTGGTAACTGCCTGTTAATTATTATTAAAAAAAAAATCCTTAATCATTTTAATGGTCATAGTTTTTCTGTTTCAGTGTTGTTTTGTGAAAATCATCTCTCTTTTCTAGACACGGTCAAAAACAAACTTTTTGATCGGACAACATCCCCGGACAGAAGTACACAATAAAATACTGCAAGGTGAATTTTGAGGTAAAAAAAAAAGTCACAACATAACAGATCTAGGCCTGCTTCCTGCAGTGAAGAAGATTCATCTGGCAGCACTTCTTCACTGAGCACACGTGACCCCGGGGAACACGCTTATTTCTGCCGCGCTAGAATAAAGTGTAATTGCACATCGACAGTCGGTGGCAGTGACGCTCTCATTGTGAGTGTGTGCAGAGCATTAACTCTGCTGTGGAGGGTTTGTTGCACCGAGCGTGCACGCATACGGCTCAGAGCAGGAGATATGGATTGTAGTGAACAAAGCCTCAAGAGACACCGTGAAAAAGTATTTAACTTTTGAGTTAATGCTGCAGATCAATTTGTTATTATTCATTGAATTTATTTAATTTTTTTTTTCAGTATCAAAAGGTTCAGTCTGTCAAAAAATATTTAAAGTTTAAATAAGGATTTGATTATTTTAAATTTCATGCAAATTGTTGAACTTAAAATCTTTTCTGTTACTGACTAAAAAAAACAATGTTAAGAAAGTAATTCTTTGATTTAAAAAAAAAAAAAAAAAACACCACAAATTGTATTATTCATCTTTTTTTGTCTTGTAGGTTAAAGTGTGGATATATTGTGCGCCTGAGTTAATGACGCTGATCAATTTGAATGTATGATTATTTTTTGAATTTATTTAACTTTATATTGCAGTGTCAAATGGTTCAGTTGGTCAAAAATGTCAGTTTAAATAAGCAATTAATTTTTTTAATTAATTTTAATTTTAATTTTTTTAATTTTTTATTTTTTTTTCATGCATATTGTTGACCTTTAAATCTTTTCTGTCACAGACTAAAAAACAATGTTAATAAAGAAATTCTTTGATAAAAAAAAAACAAAAAAGAAAAAAGTAATCACAAATTTTTTTATTCATGTTTGTTTTGTTGGTTAAAGTGTTTTATATATTATGGGCCTGAGTTAATGGCGCTGATCAATTTGAATTTATGATTATATATTGAATCTATTAAATTTTATTTTTCAGTGTCAAATGGTTCAGTTGGTCAAAAATGTTTAAGGTTTAAATAAGCAAATTCTTTTTTTTTAATTTCATGCAAATTGCTGAACTCTAAATCTTTTCTGTCAGACTAAAAAAATAATGTTAATAAAGAAATTCTTTGATAAAAAAATAAAAGAAAAAACTCATCACAATTTTTTTTATTCATTTTTGTTTTGTAGATTAAAGAGTTTTATATATTGTGCGCCTGAGTTAATGTTGCTGATCAATTTGAATTTCCTCGTATTATTCAAAAAATGCTCCATTTAAATTTTTCTTTTACTATTATTATTCATGATTCTTCAAAGTTCTTGCGAAATTTTCCTGCAAGAAAGAGTCATGACGCCTCCACAATTCTATGGTTCTGAAGATCCAAAGGATGTTGCGCCACATCCTGTTGAATCCTAGCTAACCCGCATTTATTTGGGGCGAGTCGTGACGCAGTCGCACTCGGTTTCAATCAATTCATTTCACGTCCAGAATTTATTTATTATTTGGTTGGTTGGGACAGTGCATGTTAATGAACACACATGAGACATGCATGTAAACACACCACTCCGGATTGTAGCCATGGGCTAATTTGCATCCGTTGTCCCACGGTTGCGCTCACAAACACACTCTCATTCATCCTGACCTATTGAACATGTTTTTGTGGAAGCGGAAACCGGAGTACCTGGAGGAAACCTACGCAGACACGGGGAGAACATGCAAACTCCGCACAGGAAGGCCCCCGTCAGGCCCGAGAATCGAACCCGGGACCTTCTGGCTGTGAAGCACGAGCAGAACCTGCGCCTGTGTGTGCACAGGGTCACCTGTCCTGTGGGTTTTTACCTGAGGCAACAGCTGGAACCACCGGGCTGGTGATGACCGGGCTGTGCTGGGCGTCCCGGGCGTAGGGAGGCTCCTGGCCGATGTGAGGGGAACTCAGGTAACCTGCCGGGAAGAGGAAAAGACCGCTGAGTCCGAGTGCAATTGGTTTCGTATTTTCCATCCATCTTCCACCGCTTATCCGGAGTCGGGTGAGGGGGCAGCGGCCGGAGCCGGACGCCCGGACATGGTCCGGCTCCTCTGGGGGGACCCCGAGGCGTTCCCAAGCCAGCCTGGAGACATCGTCTCTCCGGCGTGTCCCAGGTCTTCCCCGTGGTCTCCTACCAGATAGACTGCCTCAACCCGACTCCTCTCCATGCTGAGGAGCAGCGGCTCTACTCCGAACTTCTCAACCCATCTCTAAGGGAGAGTCCGGCCACCCTGCGGAGGAAACTCATCACTGCCGCTTGTATCCGCGATCTGGATCTTTGGGTCACGACCTACAGCTGGAGACCGTAGGTGAGGGTCGGAACGTAGATCCACAGGTAAATTGAGAGCTTGGCCTTCTACCTCAGCTCCCTCTTCACCACGACAGTCGGCATCACTGCGGACGCCGCACCGATCCGCCCGTCCATCTCCCCATCCTTCCATCTCTTGTGAACAAAACCCCAAGATGCAGGACCTCTTCCCCGACCCGCAGCGGGCAAAGAAGAGGTCCGAAGGTCGAAAGCCGGAGATCGGGGACCGATGAAGCCAACGGAACCACATCATCTGCAAAAAGCAGCGCCTCGATCCTGCAGGCAACCGAACCGGATCGAACCGAACGCCTCGGCTACGCCTGGAAACACCGTCCGTAAAAGTTATCAACACAATCTGTGTTTATTTTGTTTTTCCTAATTCATTTATGTTTAAACGTGCATTCTCGTGACAGGAAAACACTGGCTGCTGCATGAGTCCCCCCGGATGTGAACCGAACACCAATCTTTCCGAAATGTCTCATGAAAATAACATCAAAATGAGAAGGAATGTCCAAGCTTGTAGTCACTTTTAAAGGTTTTATCTTCAGCTCATAACCCGGACAGCAATGGTTACTCATGTAAACCGGCCCTTTCTCTTTCTGGAGCTAACTCAACTGAAACCCAACGCGGATAAATTATCAGCTCAGGGTGGAGGTAATAAAATACGTTTAAATGAAGTTATAAACCACTGTTATTTGTAGAAACCCCGGCGCTCAATCACTGCTGCTAACTGCATCCTTCTATCTGCTGAGCACCAGCTCTGCTAGCCGCCAAGCTAGTAGGTTACAGCTAATGCTAACCGAGTTAAGCTAACATACAACGAAATAGTGGCCGATATTCGCGTCTGTACGAGCCCGCCGGAAGAAAAATCTATCTACACCTTCATTCTCATACCGTTAACACATTGTAGGAGCAGGTCCAAAAGCAATACGATGATGATTCCGTAGGTTTTGAGACACCGTCCTCGGTCCGGTCTCCATATCTGACAGATAGTAGCCATTGTCGCAGCAGACTTGCTAACCTGGAGATGCGTTCAGGTTGTATCGGAAAAAAGCCAATTCACTTACTGGGACGACACGGATTTCTAATCATTTCGCAGTAATCTGATTATCAATAGAAGTAATTTATCCGTGGATAGGAATCTGTTTTGATAAATATATTTAGTTTTGTTTTTTTAATCAAATATAGATCTCAAAAATCTTCACAGCCTTTTGAATACGCCTTTCCCTCGTTGGTAAGCATTAAAAGGATGAATCGATGGACAAATGAAATGCGGAATTTATCGTTGATGGTGTAGTTACTGCTTACAATATAATATTAATACAATCATTTTTATTAAACTGAAAACAAACCGGGATTTATGAACAAGTTTCTCGGAGCTGTATACATCACGTTACTACATTTTTTAAGGGACGTGAATGCATCATATCAAACAACAAACCTTCACATGTGGCCACGCCCACTTTTTTATTATCAGATTGAAAAACAAAACCATGTTTATTTACAATTTCCTAGATTGTCATCGGTCACATATTTACACGTATGAAGTTGTGTACATTGGCCTAAAATAACACAGTGCTCCTTTCTCCCAATATGAATCTAAACAACTGTTCCTACACTTCAATTAATTTGCAATGTGTTTATTCACATATTAATTCATCTATATTTTCATTACTTCTTTTATCTATACGGCTTATCCTTCAGTCAGGGGTGGGCTAGAAACCATCCCGGCTGTCATCGTGCGAGAGCTGGGGTTCACCCCATCTGCATGCAACCATTCACACCCCCATGTTTGTGTAACAGCAGCTCATATGGGGTTATTTTGAGGCCTACGGGTGCAGCACCACACAAATGATAGCAGCTTCTTCAAAATGTCTTCAAGCTGTCGCTTTGGGGTCAAAAGATGCCATGAAACTGTTAAAATATTTGTGTTTAGAGTTGGCTAAAGATGCCAAACCACCGGACGTGGTTTGATCTACTGCGTCATCTTGCCAGGAGTCCACTATAAGCTATTATTTTATTATTTCAGCTATTAACATATAACTTTCAGCACCATCATTCGTGTACGTCCTCCCTTATTTTTTTTTATTTATTTTTTTTTTCAAAATGTTCTTAAAGGCTGAATTCACTTTTCTACATGGGCACAGATTCTACCAAAGACAGTGAATTCCTAACACTTTCAATATAACTGGGGTTTTAGGAGCCCTGCAGGGGTTTCCTGACCCCCTGGCAGTTTATCATTAAAACACAAAGACAAATATGGGCTACACTTTGTAAAAAAAAAACCAAATGTCTGCTGATGTTTTGTGCAAAAAAAAAAAAAAAAATCATCGTCTTCAAGGGTTCTTTATTTCCATTCAAAAGGCAACCGCGAGGAAACTCATTCGCAGTTCAGTCTTTCTTCAAACAATGACTCGTTCCTGATACATCCAGTCACTTCCCCTTGGTCATGAATCTCTCTCACACACTCACACACACACACACTCGTGTTTCCCTTCAAAACAAACATCCTTAAGTTTCTTCCTCCTGCTTCACTTCTGTGTCTCACCACCAGGGGTTGAAGAAGCCACCCATTCCATTCAAAATGAGCATTTTGTTTTTCCTAACCAGCAGCTGCCTTTGGCGCATATTTCAGTCCCAGTGAAATCAAACTTCTCCTCAACCTGATTCAATATTTAATCTGGTTTATTTTTGTGTCCCTTTAGGTGTTAACACCTCGGCCTCCCAGAAGACGGAAGTGTTCTTCTCAGAACTCCTCCTCGGCGTTCCTGCAGCGGGCCTGCTGCAGCAGCGTCAGGCGATCCAGCACCCTGGACGCCGGCAGCTCGCCGTGCACCCGGTTGTCCCGAGTGCGGACGTTGACGGTGTCGGTGGCCTTCTCCTTCTCCCCGACAACTGCAGAGACAACCACACCAGACGGCAGCTCGACACTAGACCGGCAACGAGGCGCCCGACGGTGAGAAACCCGGTTCCAAACGCGGCGCTTGAACGCCTCGTGGCTCGATGCGGTCCAATCGACCCACTTCATCCGCTCGAAAATAGGTTACGGGCTGGACGTCAAGCGGTGCAAACGGCTGATGGAGGTTGTTCGGTGCCGGTTCTCTTTGGAGGACGGCCCCGGCTCGCTCTTACCCAGGATGAAGTTGTACTGCGCCAGCTGGGCATTGCGGATCTTCTTGTTGAGGAGGCAGCCGGAGTCGAGGTCGGCGTCCGCCATGACGCCGGCTTCGGTGAACTGCTTGCAGACCTGCCGGCGTAGAAGACAGCGCCGAGGTGGACGCTCTGTGATTCTGAGCGCCGCAGAATATTACCTTTACGTAACGTAAAATTAGATGCCCTCCCCTCTGCCGCTGTTTTTAAACATTTGGTTAAAAATCTATGTACTGCCAATTGCACTTGTGTTTAGCTTTATCCACTGCCCTTGTACTTTTAATCTGATCTCATTTTTACTTGTTTCGAGTTTTATCTACTGCTTCCGTACTGTCTTTAATTTAATCTCATTTTCACCTGTTTTTAGTTTATCTCCTGTTTCTCCTCATTTTATTGTTGTGCTCTGCTCTGCTTGTAAACTTGTCGACCCTGAAAATGAGGGAGACCTCAGTGGTCTTACAAGTATAAATAAAGGTTATTATTATTATTATTATTATTATTAACATCATTTTGTTTTTTTCTTTTAATTTTAGCCTCATTTCTAGGGTGTAAAACAGTAGCGACCGTATTTTTCCAAGTATAAGGCGCACCTTGTTATAAGGCGCACGATAAAACATACGGTATATAAAGCAAAACAAAATAGTTTAGTGGAACTTTATGGAAGTCTTTCACTCATTCATTAACTGACTATTATATTTTGTCCTCTAACTGTGTCCATCTCGCTTTGTTCCTTCAGAAACTCTATTTGCTCTTCATTACTCGCCGCAGTTCATTTGCTTGCTTGCTTCCTCCATTTCTGTACCTACTGTGTGACCGATAGCCTCGAGTTTGAATTCACGCTTCCTAAGCATGTCTCTTTCCAGGTGCCATCTCCTCAGTAATATGGTGTTGAAGCACAGTATGTACCGCTATAACAAAAAGTGGCGGAGGTCAGCGTATTACACGCTGTTCTCTGGTTTATGGTTGCCAGCGATAGCGGACACTTGAAGTTAGTGTGAGGTTGGAATGACGTTGCAATCCGGCGCTACATCATTAGTTATCTAACGTCATCTAACGGTGGAACCGACTTTAACGCCCCGTGTCAGGTGGGAACGGTCTGACAATCAATCAAGCGGAGCGGCTCGGTCGCTAAAATCACACGAAAGCATATCGACAGATGTTTGAGCGCAGCTTTTGAGAGAACGCAAGGATTTTACGCGCCCCTTACGGTGCGAGAAATACGGTAATCATCGCGATCCGCCGGGAGCGACAAGCCATCTGAGGCTCCACAGGTCGGCCATCTTGGAACGGCGATAAAATAAAAACGGGTTGAACTGAAACGAGATCCTCCCTGACGCCAACATCGATGTGTGTGTGCGTGTGTGTGGCAGCAAGGGAGCTATTAAATAATTCACCCAACTGCCGTGGCTAAGCTAGGTCATCGTCATTTTCCTGTCTGAGGAGGTTCTCGGTCATCCAGGTCATGGTGAATTCTTGCGGTAGCAAGTGAACTTGAATTTCCTCACTTGCGGACTCGGCGCCCCACCTACGCCTGAAGGACAAGGTCATTCATTGGAGGACAGAAATGTCCGTCTTCTGGCCAGAGAGTCTTTGTGAAAACAGAAAAACCATCTCTGAGCCTCAGACACAACCTTTCAGGATCAACACCAAGGTGGACCAGGAGCTTCTGCACCCTCCCAACAACCAGGAAAGATCCACCACCACAACCAGAACCTGAGCCTCAGTCCAGGTGATCCCATTTTCACATTTCAGTCCAGGTGATCCAGAAAAGTTGTTCCCTTTGTCCCCAATGTAGGACATCCCTGAGCACGACGACCCCTTGGACCTAGCTTCTTCTCATCAGCTCTTACATTTACGTAACCATAACCTGGACCCGCACACAACTCTGGCGGCTCTTCTTCTCCTTTGGGCTTTTCCCTTCAGGGGTCTCCACCTTCATCTCACCCTATTCTCTGGATCCTCCTCTCTCACACCAACTTCCTTCATATCCTCTCTCACTGCGTCCATCAATCTCCTCTTTGGTCCAATTCCAGCATCCGTCTACCAATATATTGACTCTCCCTCCTCTGTCCATGACCCAACCATCTCTGACCTTCTCTCCAGAACATCTAACATGTGCCGTCCCTCTGATAGACTCATTCCTGATCCTCTCCATCCTGGTCACTCCCAAAGAGAAGCTCCACATCTTCATCTCTGCAACCTCTAGTTCTGCCTGCTGTCTTTTGGTCATTGTCAGTGTTTGTAGACCATCTCACCAGTGTCTCCTCTACATTTTGTTTCATTCTGGCTGATGTTCTTCTATCTCTTCGTACCCCCGACACTTTTCTCCACCCATTCCAACTTGTTTGAACCCGTCTCTTCACCTCTTTTCCCCACTCTCCTATGTGCTGGACTGTTGACCCCTAGTACCTGAAATCCTCTACCTTCTTGATCTCCACTCCCTGTAGCTTCACCGTTCCACCCGAGTTCCTCTCCTCCACACACATATATTCTGCCTTGCTGTGACTAACCTTCATTCCTCTCCTTTCCAGAGCATACCTCCACCTCTCTAGATGTTCCTCCACCTGTTCTCTGCTCTCACTACAGATCACAATGTCATCTGCAAACATCATGGTCCATGGAGTTTCCTGTCTAACCTCATGTGTCAGCCTGTCCACCAAGTCTGGGAACAAGAAGGGGCTCCTTGCTTCTCCCTGAGATGTTCCTCAACCTGTTCCCTGGTCTCACAATAGATCACAATGTCTTCACTCCCAAAGAGAACCTCGACATCTTCAACCCTGCAACCTCCAGCTCTGCCTCCAGTCTTTTGGTCATCGTCAGTGTTTGTAGACCATCTCACCACTGTCTCCTCCACCTTTCCTTTCCTTCTGGCTGTTCCTCTAACTCAAAGTACCCAAAACCCTGGTGGTTATATTTGGAAACCCCCCCACAGGTCATCAGAAGGGAAGTCTCCTCTGTGAAGAGGGCTGAAACATCTTCAAGTGAAGCAATACAAGTCCAGTTACCATGACAAGGAATCATGTTCCTCGTGTTGCTGCGGCGCCCGCTAACCGCTAAGCTAAGCGAAGAGTCCAAAACAGAAAGGGTGATTTCCGTGGCGTGGCGTCTCACCTTGCGGGCGTACTCCTCGCAGGACGGGTTGACCGGCACCACCATCACCTGCCGGGGCGACAGCCAGAGAGGCCTGCGGAGCCAGGATTTAACGGATAGCATGAACCACGACGCCGCCGTCCCCGGAAGAGGTTCACGAGGATTCAGAATCGGAGCTCCTCACCATTTCCCCGCGTAGTTCTCCGTGAGGATGGCGATCATCCGCTCCACCGAGCCCAGGATGGCGCGGTGGATGATGACGGGCCGAGCCTTGTCGTCGCCGTCCTTCCTGCGGACGCGACATCGGAAACCGGGAAGGGTTTCGTGTTTGTTGTTTTATTATTTCCGATCGACGGGTTCAGAGAATCCCCTCCGGAATCTGGACTCACCCCACGAAGGTCAGGTCGAAGCGGATGGGCAGCTGGAAGTCCAGCTGGATGGTCGCGCACTGGTGGTACCGACCGATGGCGTCCTTGATCTTGATGTCGATCTGAGGGAGCAGGAGACGCGTCAGGAGTCACCAGAGTCAGGACCACTCGTTTCTGACAAAACGACTTGGAAACTTGGAAAAGCGGTGACATTTTATTCACATTTTGTACATTCAAACTATAAAACACAGAAACCATCTATCTATCTATATGTATACATGCACTCAGTGGGGCAAAAAAGTATTTAGTTTGCCACCAATTGTACAAGTTCCACTCAAAAAGGTGAGAGAGGCCTGTCATTTCATCATCAGTGCACTTCAACTATGAGACAGAATGGGGGGAAAAAAATACAGAAATCCCATTGCTTGATTTTGTTTAAAAAGTTGTGCAAATTATGGTGGAAAATAAGTATTTGGTCAATAACAAAAGTTCAACTGGATATATATATATCTTCTTCTTCTTTCGGCTTTTCCCGTCAGGGGTCGCCACAGCAAGTCAACTTTCTCCATCTAACCCTATTCTCTGTATCTTCCTCTCTCACACCAGCTACCTTCATATATATATATATATATATATATATATATACATACACACACTCAGATTTTTTTTCTTATCTAATTTTATTTTTTGATGTTCACTTTGATGCACTTTGTGTCCTCCAAATTGCCTCTCAGGGCCAAATCAATTTTTTTCTGATTCTGACCTCTCGCCATCTGGTGGAAGAGCATTTTATTGTTCTGCCGGTCATTGCATGCTGCCCACATGGATAGATGTACCAAGACATTATTTGCTTTGAATTTTATTTTTGGACCAATCAGGCATTTTTCACAGTGGTTGGGAAACACTGATATTTATATAATGTCATATTCATGCATAATATTCACATAAAACTTGTCATTCACACATTATATAGAGCCATACAAGCGTTCACCCTCTCATTTGCACACTTAACAGAGACAAACGTCCGTCTCAAACCAAAACAAATCCACTCCCGGACGTCCGGAGACGGTTCTGTTGGACAAATAGAACTTCCTATCTGGTGGGTGGAGAACCGGTGACTGACCTTGGGTCCGTAAAAAGCTCCGTCTCCGGGGTTGAGTTTCCACGGCTCCCCGAACTCCTTCAGGCTGTTCTCCAGTTGCTGAAGGAGGAGGAACATCACTCAGAGGTCCGTCACCTCTCACGAGCTTCATTTCCCACGTTTTATGAAAACTCGTGCTTTTATTTTGAAACCCGTCACCTCTCACTAGCTTCATTTCCTGCATGTTTAATGTGCTTTTATTTTGAAATCTATCACCTCTCACTAGCTAAATGTCCCACGTTTTATGAAGACTCATGCTTTTATTTTGAAATCTATCAACTCCAGCTTAATTTCCCACATTTTATGAAAACTCATGCTTTTATTTTGAAATCTATCATCTCTCACTAGCTTCATTTCCTGCATGTTTAATGTGCTTTTATTTTGAAATCTATCACCTCTCACTAGTTTAATTTCCCACGTTTTATGAAAACTCATGCTTTTATTTTGAAACCCGTCACCTCTCACTAGCTTCATTTCCCACGTTTTATGAAAACTCATGCTTTTATTTTGAAATTATCACCTCTCACTAGCTTAATTTCCCACATTTTATGAAAACTCATGCTTTTATTTTGAAACCCATCATCTCTCACTAGCTTCATTTCCTGCATGTTTAATGTGCTTTTATTTTGAAATCTATCACCTCTCACTTGCTTAATTTCCCATGTTTTATGATGTGCTTTTATTTTGAAACCCCTCACCTCTCACTAGCTTAATGTCCTGCATGCTTTATGGAGTCAAGCTTTTATTTTGAAATCCACCAGGTTGCACTAGCTAAACTGTTTCCTGCATGTTTATTGAAAATTTTGAAATCCGTCACCACGCAGTAACACAATGTTACATCGGATGTTTAAAAAAATGTGTGTTTTTTTTTTCCCCGTTGTACCTTCTCGGCTTGGTTCCACACGGCGATGTCCCCTAGGAACTTCTCCGGGCGGGTGGAGAGGTGGAGCTGGAAGGAGAAGCCGAAGACGTCGTAGACGCAGCGCAGGAAGTCCAGGCAGCCCTTCATCTCCGACTCGATCTGCAGGAGAAAGGACAAGGTTGAGGAACAAACTCCCGCAGAGCGTGGCGTCTCTCTCCGCCCAGACGAGGAACGTTGGGAGGCACCTGATCCATGGTGCAGAAGATGTGGGCGTCGTCCTGCTGGAAGCGGCGGACCCTGGTCAGCCCCGTCAGAGTTCCCGACAGCTCGTTCCTGTGCAGCACGCCGAAATCGGCCAGCCTCAGAGGAAGCTCCCTCCAGGAGCGAGGCCTGTGGCCGTACATCAAGCTGGGACGGAGGAACCCAATGTTGGAGAAACATCTGCAAGAGGATTGTGGAGACAGTAGAAGCGGTTCCCCTCACCAGTGTCCGGGACAGTTCATGGGTTTGAGGGCAAAGACGTCGTCCTCCACGGGGAAGGAGAACATGTTCTCACTGTAGTGCTGCCAGTGGCCGGACGTCTCCCACAGCTTGCTGTTGTAGATGTTGGGAGAAGCTACCTCCTGGAAGCCACGTCTCCAGTACTCTTCCTGCAAGGACAGCAGAACCCACATCTGTCAGCCTGAAGGCATGAAGAGACCTGTTGTCCCAACATTTGCCCTTCTCACACTGGGACCCTCTTGTCAACTCTTGTTCTACCGAAGGACCTCATGCTTCCAAGTCAGGCCAGGTTTGACCACCTGAACCTTCACGGACATGCAGATCCATCTTGAGATCCTTGGTTCCTCAGTCCCCGCTGGGGTACAATGTTCTCTATCCACCCCGAGACTCTCGGGTCCACCCTTGGAGTGTTCCAACCTTAGTTCCACCCAGGGCCTAATGTTCCACCATGGAAACCTCTGTTTCACCCTGAGTTCTTCACAATGCTCTTTGCTCAGTACAAGGCATTCCATCCTTTGGTCCACCCTGGGAACAACGTTCCATCCTCAGTCCCACCCTGGGAACAAGGTTCCATCCTTTGGTCCACCCTGGGAACAACGTTCCATCCTCAGTCCCACCCTGGGAACAAGGTTCTATCATTTGTTCCACCCTGGGAACAAGGTTCCATCCTTTGGTTCACCCTGGGAACAAGGTTCCATCCTTTGGTCCACCCTGGGAACAAGGTTCTATCATTTGTTCCACCCTGGGAACAAGGTTCCATCCTTTGGTCCACCCTGGGAACAACGTTCCATCCTCAGTCCCACCCTGGGAACAAGGTTCCATCCTTTGGTCCACCCTGGGAACAACGTTCCATCCTCAGTCCCACCCTGGGAACAAGGTTCTATCATTTGTTCCACCCTGGGAACAAGGTTCCATCCTTTGGTTCACCCTGGGAACAAGGTTCCATCCTTTGGTCCACCCTGGGAACAAGGTTCTATCATTTGTTCCACCCTGGGAACAAGGTTCCATCCTTTGGTTCACCCTGGGAACAACGTTCCATCCTCAGTCCCACCCTGGGAACAAGGTTCTATCATTTGTTCCACCCTGGGAACAAGGTTCCATCCTTTGGTTCACCCTGGGAACAACGTTCCATCCTCAGTCCCACCCTGGGAACAAGGTTCTATCATTTGTTCCACCCTGGGAACAAGGTTCCATCCTTTGGTTCACCCTGGGAACAAGGTTCCATCCTTTGGTCCACCCTGGGAGCAAGGTTCCATCCTTTGGTCCACCCTGGGAACAAGGTTCCATCCTTTGGTCCACCCTGGGAACAAGGTTCCAACCTTTGGGTTCCACCCCGGGAACAAGGTTCCAGCATTTGTTCCACCCTGGGAACAACGTTCCATCCTCAGTCCCACCCTGGGAACAAGGTTCTATCATTTGTTCCACCCTGGGAACAAGGTTCCATCCTTTGGTTCACCCTGGGAACAAGGTTCCATCCTTTGGTCCACCCTGGGAACAAGGTTCCATCCTTTGGTCCACCCTGGGAACAAGGTTCCAACCTTTGGGTTCCACCCCGGGAACAAGGTTCCAGCATTTGTTCCACCCTGGGAACAACGTTCCATCCTCAGTCCCACCCTGGGAACAAGGTTCCATCCTTTGGTCCACCTGGGACACCCAGATCCACTCTGGGCACAATGTCCTCCTCGGAGTTCAAACCTGAGCAGAATTTTCCATCCGTTAATCCACTCTGGAACCCTCAGTCCCACCCTTGGGACCTCTCTTCCATTTCAGGTTCCACCCCAGGCACAGCGTACCATCTGTAGTTCCACCCTTGAAACCTCTGTTCCACTTTGGGTTCCACCCTGGGAACGATACTTCCGTCTTGGGCACTAAAACCTCCCCAGGGTTCCGGTCTTGAAGCAATGTTCTATTTCCTGTTCCACCCCGGGGGACGCGGTTCCATCCTGGTACCTTCACTTCCACCCTCGGTTCCTCAATGCTTCTGAGCAGACATGGTTTCTTTCAGCAGAGCTGGAGGCATTTTAAACAAGATGGAGGGCGAGCGTGAAAGGAGAAGGTGTCGAGCAGGTTCTCCATTTCTGCGTTCCAAATATGACACCGGGCTGGGAGGCATCAACTGCTGAGTCACATCCTCCGCAGCGATGACTGTGTGTGTGTGTGTGTGTGTGTGTGTGTGTGTTGTCCAGGAATGTAAATACGACTCTCCTACGCGGTGATGTGATCATGATCTTGCACGCCGGGCCCTCTGGACCTGGTGGGCCGTGTTGTCAAAGCCCTGCAGAAAAATGTCACGGGTTTGCAGGCAGCCTGGAGATCTTATAATCCTGATTAATCAAAGCACGGAGGTCGATATCCAATCAATAAACGATTGAGCGTTGACGTCGGACGATTCAGATGTTCACAGACCAAAATGCAACGTCCTCAGAACGTCCGTCCGTCTGTTTTCAGTCAAATATAACGTCTTTCTGGGTGCTAATAGCCATGAAAAGCAAAACACGCGTCTCAAAAAAAGAATAAAAATAATTCAAAATAATACGCATTGAATTATTTCAGTAGAACATCCACAATCAATGTTGCATTATGGCTATCAGACTTTTTAATTCCTCTTCCCTCAGCCGCAGGGAATCTTCAAATCTTTGTAGTTAACAGTTAAGACAATTTATATTTCATTGTATTTCTTATTCTTCCTCCTTTCTGCTATTATCTATTACTGTTATATTTTTACTTGAAACTCTGGCACAACAATTTCCTTCGGGATAAATAAAGTTGTTCTCATCTCATCTTATTATTATCAGAATTAAACGGAAACTATAAGAAAAGAATATATTCATCATTTAATTATTTCAATTGAATTGTCGAGTAATTCTCATTTTATCAATTGTATTGAGTTATTTTATTAAATCTTTCGTTTAATTCCCGGGACAATAGAAATCTTATTTTCGGAGGCTCGTAAAAAAAAAAAAAAAAATATATATATATATATATATATATATATATATATATATATATATAAATAAAAAATAACCCCAGCTTACTGTTCTGTATATTTCCTGTGCATCTTGTATTTGCAAGTGTTATTTGCAGTCCTTATGTCCTCTATTGTAAGTCGCTTTGGATAAAAGCGTCTGCCAAATGTAATGTAATGTAATGTAATGTAATGCAATGTAATGTAATGTAATGTAATGCAATGCAATGTAATGTAATGCAATGTAATGTAATGCAATGTAATGTAATGTACCCGGATGAAGTCGGTGAGGGTGTTGTAGATGAAGGCGCCTCTCGGCATGAAGAAGCAGCTGCCGGGACTCAGGTCATGGAAGAAGAACAGCTCCTGGTCCTGGAAGAACATGAAGAAAAAAAAAAAACATCTTCAGTGTCCTCGTTTTCTTGAAATTATTTTTTATTTGCCGATTGAACAAAAAGTACCCGGTAGCAATTTAACACTTCTATAATTTAACTAATTTTTGAATAAAATGAAGGGAATTTGTATTTTTATGCACATTATAAATTGATATATTCTTTGAAGCTGCAGGTGTTTAATTTTTTGAATTCAAGAAAATAATTATGTATTATAATTATTATATTACTATATTACTTATTGTCATACACTGCTCAAAAAAACAAAGGGAACACTTAAAAAACACATCCTAGATCTAAATGAATGAAATATTCTTATGAAATACTTTGCTCTTTACACAGTTGAATGTGCTGACAACAAAATCACACAAAAATGATCCATGGAAATCAATTGTATCAACCCATGGAGGTCTGGATTAGGAATCACACTCAAGATTAAAGTGTAAAAACAAACTCCAGGCTGATCCAACTTTGATGTAATGTCCTTAAAACAAGTCCAAATGAATGTGTGTTGCTTCCTGAGTGGACACTATGATTTCACACAAGTGGGATTGACTTGGAGTTACATTGTGTTGTTCAAGTGTTCCCTTTATTTTTTTGAGCTGTATATTTATAATATGAGTAGGTCAGGTAAAAGAGACACAGCGCCCTCGGGTTGGCAGGAGTTGGGTACTGCAAGGACGGCCAGCAGACGTTCAGGTCTGGATGGTGATTCTTCCTTTTCGCATTGAGTCTTATTAGTTTTGGCAAAAGAACAACTTTCAGGGCCAAATTAAATTTGTAAATTGAAGTGCAGGGGCCATTCAAAAAAATAATAATTGCTCCAACTTACCTTTCCGATCTTGCGATGGTCCCGGTTCTTGGCTTCCTCCTGGAAACGTTCCCACTCCTTCAGCATCTTGGGGTCGGGGAAGGAGATCCCGTAGATCCTCTGCAGGGTCTCCATGTCGGCGCGGCCCTCCCAGTACGTCGCAGAGTTCTGCACCACCGCAAAAGCACGACGTTCGTTATCTTGCGAGAAAACTTACGATTTCAAATTATAACTCCGTTTATTCTAGTTCCTTTTCTGTCTTCCTGGTCTGATGCCCTGCTGGCCTGTTCAGGCAAACACATCACACATATATTTAACTAAAAGTTTTTAAACAAATTTCAATATAAGAATAAGAAGGAAATTGTTGTGCCAGAGTTTCAAGTAGAACATAACAATAATAAATAATAGTAGGAAATTGTATAAACAGTAAAAAAAAAAGGGGGGGGGGGAGAATAATAAATACAAATAAAACTATAAAGTGTCAAGTGGAGGCTATAAAGTGTTTAAGTGTTTTTTATATCTGCGTATAAGCATCCATGATTTCTACTGATACTTATTTGTTCTTTAAATATTCATGTCCAAATAATTACAAATTGTGTTTTCCCATTCTATTAAACAGGGATGTAGCCAATCAGAGTTGACCTTGGGTTGGGAGGCGGGGTTTAACCTGGATGGGTCTCCTGTCAATCACATGGCCTACATACATGCTTATATTGGGAGTTTCACCTCAGTGAACCCAGACAGAACTGACAAAAATTAATGAATTACCACACACACACACACACACACACACACACCTTGTAGATCTTCATGGCCTTGATCTTGCCGGTGTGTCGGACGTGAGGTCCTCTGCACAGGTCGATCAGCGGCCCGCACCTGAGGGGATCCACCAGGACATCCAAACTCTCAGCGGTTCTACATATTACCGTATTTTCCGGACCATAAGTCTCCGCATCTTCTACCTCCGGAGTTAGCGGAGTTGATGAGAAGTGACACCGAGGATGAAGATTTCATGGGAGTTTAGTTACCGGGTATTTGGAGTGACACGGATGGTTTTGGTAAACTTCTTATCATGTTATTTATGCTATAGTTATCGGAATAACTGTTAGTATGTTAACATACCACGCACTTTCTCAGTTGTGTCATGTAATGTAAACATATCGTTCAGCCTGTTGTTGCCTTTATTCTATTTTTATTTTAAATTGTTCGTCATTAAAATTTTAAATGACATGTCTGTTCTTGTTGTTGTATTTTATTAAATAACCCCCCCCCCCCCAAAATGCAACTTATACTCCAGTGCGACTTATGCATGTTTTTTTCGTATTATGCATTTTTGGCTGGTGCGACGTATAATCCGGAGCGACGTATAGTCCGAAAAATACGGTAACTCTTTACATTCGCATCTATGTTTGCAATCTTAGCGTGTTGCCATGATGCGTTCAGGGTCTCCTGCACCTCACGCTTCTCTCCACCAAACACCGGCTCCACGTTCTGAGGTATCCAGGCGTCAGATTTGGCCTGCAGTGTGATTCTATTTGGACCACGAAGCCATACCAGATGACTATCAGAGCTATTAGCCTACAGCGCTAATACCACAAATCCCAGGACGCTCTGCAGGTGACTGTTGTCATAGCGACCCGATGCTAATACTAGCACCGTGCTAGCCCTCCCAGAAACGGTGAAAAGAAAGGTAGAGTAGATCAGTGTGTAACAAACTGAACTATAATTAACCTTTTCTTTATGCTTTTTCTTGCAACTCCAAGACATGCGCCTGAATGGTTTTGCCTTCATTGAAGGATATTATGATGAGTGAACTGGTTTATTATTGTTATTTTATTTTTACATTTCTTATTAGCCTGGTGGAAAAAGGTTATTGTTGAAATTGAATTCAGACTGCGAATGAATTTCATTTTTAATTAAAGAAATGAATGCTATTGATGTGGTTTTGAATTTGGATTTTATATGTGCGTAATATGAAGTTAGATATTGAATAGTATTAAGCTTTACTTGTTCTATATTCAGTTTTCAAGCAAAACTTGTTTTGGTCCATATGAAAAAGTCTCTTTTCAATAAATATCGATGTTGGCTCGTGACTTTGTCCCAGTTTTGAATTTTGTCCCATTGTGCATTTCAGTTTGACACCCCTACATTAGAGAAAGATATTTTATTATTTTAATGTTAATCTTATATTTTACAATAATTTATTTATTATATATATTTTTTTAACTTAGGTTTATTTATATATTTCTGCCACGTTTCTTGTTTTTATTTTTGCTTTCGTTTAAATCTGTATTTTGTGTATACGTCCGTGTGCAGTAAGGCGCCTTAAATAAAATGTACTTTAGTTCAGATGCGGTGGTGGACGGGTACTGGCCTGTAGACGGTGGTCGTCGGGGTGGTGACCTTTTCATTCAGGATGCGGCACTTGAACTTGTTGTACTGGCGTTGGAGGGGAAAACCGGCGTGTCAGTTCATAAACTCCTTCGCGTCCACATCACTGATCCTCCTAAAAGCGAACGCTCAACAGAAACCCCATGTTTTCCATGCTTTTAAAGGAGATTCTAACAACACGGACATCAGAATACAGGATCTGTTTGCGGGTAACAAGTACCCTCACTTTTGGCGGGAGTTACATTCCGAGACCCCCCCGTGAAAAGTGAGTAAAGACGTGATTATTTTGATGGTATTTTCAGAAATATTAACCCTGAAAAAACCTTACTCAACCCTTTACCAACCTCCCGCAAGCTGTTCCAAAATGCTGGGCGTTTAGGATGCATGGTAAAAAATGAAAGACACTTCCACAAACTAAATAGCACAAAATGGCCAGTATTCATGCTTACGCAAACGGCAGCGAAGTGGACCAGGACATTGTATGCAGGACACAACCTGCAAGGAGATCAGCTGGTCCTCTCCATGAGCCAATCAGCATGAGGAACGGAGCAACATGCTCAATCAGCCAATAGCATGCCAAGTATGGATCTACTTAGCCAATGGTATGAGATCTTGGGTGGGCACAAAGGTCGGAGCGAGAGTTGACGATGCTGGGTATCTTTGTTTCGCAAAGTAGATCTCATCTTGTATTTATTTCAAGAAATGACTTTTAGTTTAATTTTACTATTATTTGTACTTTTCTTTTTTCTTCTTTGGGTAGAATATGGCTATTCCATCATGACAAAAAAAACTAATGATGCAAAAAAAAAAAAAAAAAAACCACTTATCCTACACTCAGAGTTGGGGGGCTGGAGCCTATCTCTGCTGTGATTGGGCAAGAGGCAGCCAATCACCGACATTCACACATCTGTACAGGGTAGGGTCTCCAACGAACCTCCTGCAGGTGTTTGGCCTGTGGTAGGAACCTGGAGCCTCCTCACAGAGGGGACCTTCTAGCTGTGAGGTGGAAGCCCAAACCACTGCTCCACCGCATCATTTTTAAAATGTAAAAATATCTCCTACCTTAAACATCTCCAGCAGCGTCTCCTTGGTGACCTCCAGACGCTCGAAGGGCTGCTTCTCCTTCATCACCGACTTACACATCAACTCCAGCTCCCCGAACTCGGTGCTGGACACTCCCCTAGGGGAAACGTTCACGTATGCCGCCATTAGCCGTGGGCGTCCTCACACGAGGACAACTGATGCCAACTTCTGCTCGATCCCACTCGGGTCCTCGTGTGAGGACGACGGCTTGGTACCTTCATGCTCCAGACTTGGAGTGAAGATGTCTGGTGTACACAACTAAAAGTTCCTTGGCTTCGAAAACAATTTAAGTCAGACTTTTTTCGCAAACTCTAAATGTCCCCTCAGGAGGACATTACATGTTCCACTTACTTATTACCAGTTCTTCAGGTGATTCGAGGCACAGGCTGCTAGCATCATGGCAATGTTAGCGTAGCAAACACAGTCCTCGTATGAGGACTTCTTTTCGCAATGTCCAAAAACTGATTTTCTTTTGTACGTTTAGATCAACAAAGCTAAAAAATGCGACAAACAGAAGCTTCAAGTCAATGTCAATGATCTACTTTGTCCCCAACTTTGTCCTGAACCCAAAGTCCTTCACTGAGAACCTCACAGCTTGAGCTCCATGTTCCTCACTGTTAACGCTACGTTTTTGATTGGCTTTCTTCACAAGGGACAATGTGAGATACTTTTTTTTGTGTAGAAACGTTGGAAGGGGGTTCTTACTTTTGTCCATCCAGGAACATGTCGTAGTAGAAGCCGTTCTCTATCGGGGGTCCGTAGCACAAGCAGCCGCCGTAAAACTGCTCCATGGCCTCACCCAGGATGTGAGCGCTGGAGTGCCAGTAGACCTGGAGGAGGACGAGGAAGAAGGTGGAGTTTAAATAAATGCATAATCCCAGCGTTATAAACATGCGCATGAGGAGGTGGAGTGGGGGCATCGTCCTAACGGCCTGTGCGTCTTCGCTGTCAAAGCGCAGGACCTCCAGGGTGCAGTCCCTTTCCAGGGGTCGGTCCAGGTCCCACAGCTCACCGTTCACCCGCGAAATCACAGCGTTGTCTGCCAGACCCTGACTGGAACAGAGAGACAATCACAGGTGGGAGATGGGAGGGGGCGACCAACACTTAAAATGCATTTTTAATTGTTATTATTGTTATCATATCCAGGGATTGGGGAGGTTGTAGGACTGGCAGCCTTTATTTTTCTGGAAAGTTTGGAAAACACTGTTCTCCTGGCAACTTCAAAATAAAAGCATGTGGCACCCAAACACCCAATTAAGATAAAATGATGGAAGCTCTGCCATCCCAGAAAATTAAGTAATATTACAGTAAAAATGGAAATTATATAATAGTAGAATCAGTGGCGTGCAGAGGTCTGGTGATGCCCGGGGGCAAGACTTGTATGCCCCAAAGACTCAGGTATAAGGCCTAACATATTGAGAAATGTGATAAAAAAGGAAAATATTTTGAATTTATAAACACTGATGAAACATGAAATACAGGCTTTACTTGATTTTAATTTAAATAAATCAAATTTAGTCAGTTATTTTCCCCAAATGATGCTTCCCGTCACAAAAAACCTGAGCAACTTCACTTTTTACACTGGCTGTTACAAATTCTTGGTTGGTCAGTACTGTGACATAGAAGACCTCAGGTCTGTTTTTATTATTTTCCCTTCTGAAAATGACTTTTCAAAGCTCATGACTGAAAAAGCAATAATCTGTGTGAAACGCACAGCGACGAAAACATCCCACGTAAACATTTCATTAAATATCACCCAAAAAATAAAAAAACATACCCGTCCTAGAGCTACTCACTGACCTGAGAAGGTAAAATAAGCGAAGGTCAAATAAATAATCTAGATGCACAAAAGGCTGAATACAGCAGGAACGAAGGGCCACAAAGTACCACGCTCTCCATAACAGCAAGGGAACACCATGCGTCAAGCCTCCAAAAACTTACCTCATCAGCGCGGACGTTTTAAAAATACGAGCTCATAAGTGAACGCCCCCCCCGAAACCTCCATTGCCATGACAACAACCGGTTCGGCAAGAAGGGAACAAACCTGATTCCGCAGGCCAGCTGGTAGGGGGTGGTGACCCAGGCCCGGCCCTCCACCCGCCGCCCGTCGGGGAGTTCCACGGCGATGGGCCCGCCCGCCGCCGCCCTGTCGGCCAGCAGGGCATCGCTCTCCCTCTTCAGCCGTTCGTACAGGCCGAGGCGCGGCGCCACGAAGGCCGGCGGCGACCTCGGCTGAGGGCGTGGGGTCACATGGGGGAACGTGGAAGACCAAAACATGAATCATGTAGTCAAACACACTACAATTGTTTTTATTCAAAGCACAGCAAGTGTGTTTACAGTTCTTTAGTATGATTAGTTCTAGTAATAATAATTCTGGGTAAAATGAAACTATATATAAATATATATATATATATATATATTATTATTATTATTATTATTATTATTATTATTATTATTATAACTATTCATACTATAGAACTGTAAACAAACTTGTGTAAACACACTATATATATATATATATACTATTATATATTCTATTAATAATAATTAATAATAATATTAATAATAAAATAATACAAAATAATTCTACCTGCTCAGCCACACACTTATACAACGCCCCCTCAGACCTCCACAGAGGCAATACCTTGTTATTTTCATCTGCGCTTCAAATTTAGTCATATTCATATCACCCTTCATGCCATCTGCAGCATATATATATAAACTGCACAATATGGAAATAACTTGTCTGGCTATTTAGTTTTAGTTAGTATTTTCATCCTGTAAATACTCATAGGCGGGAGCTCTCATTGCAAAATGTCACTGTGCCTGCACAATAACAATTAAAAATCTTGACTCTTGTGTCTTAACATAGATATACAGTGGTATGAAAAAGTTTGGGCACCCCTGATCATTTTCAAGATTTTCCTTTATAAGACATTGGTTGTTCGTCTCAGCAATTTCAGTTTAATATATCATATAGCAGACAAACGTAGTGATATTTGAGAAGTGAGATGAAGTTTATAGGATTTACAGAAAGTGAGCAATAATTATTTAAAAAAAAGTAGACAGGTGCATAAATTTGGGCACCCCAACAGAAAAATTTCATCAATATTTAGTAGATCCTCCTTTTGCAAAAATAACAGCCTCTAAACGCTTCCCATAGCTTCCAATGAGGGTCTGGATTCTGGTTGAAGGTACTTTTGACCATTCTTCTTTACAAAACATCTCCAGTTCAGTCAGATTTGATGGTTTCTGTGCATGGACACCACAGATTTTCAATAATATTCAGGTGTGGGGACTGAGATGGCCCTTCCAGAACTTGTGTATATATATATATATATATATATATATATATATATATATATATATAAACTGCACAGTATGGAAATAACTTGTCTGGCTATTTAGTTTTAGTTAGTATTTTCATAGTATTTTCAGGCGGGATCTCTCATTGCAAAATGTCACTGTGCCTGCACAATAACAATTAAAAATCTTGACTCTTGTGCCTTAACATAGATATATTATATGTATATTTTTGAGAAAATACATGAATTTTTTGGGGTGATTTCACAACAAGAAGCAGCACCACCTCCTTCCTGCCTCCATCTCCGGCTCCTTTCTCCCGCTTCTTGTCCTTGTTGCCCTCAACGCCCGGAGTGGACGCCTGGAGGAGAACAGACGTACGGTTATCTTCTACGTTCCACTTAAATTCTGCTCTCCCTGCCTATTTTTCAGGTCATTTGTCTTTTTTTTATTGGTTAGTTTTCCTAATAATGCTGAGATAACTCATTATTTGCAATAAATATAAATATATTTTTAATGAAACTATTTTTTGAAGCATCCAGAAATGATAGTTTATTGATCCGACGAAAGGGGAATTCAATTGTCACAGCAGCGTTGCAGGGTACAAAAGTGTGCAAATAGCAATAATAGAAGAATAGTCAAATGAGGATATGGAAAAAATATATACATTAGAATATAAAATACAAAAATATTCATAAAAAAATAGAAGCAGAAATAGCAGAAATGAAAAGAAATGCCTTGTGCAGGCAACAGTGAACATTATGTGGGTAGAAAAATGAAATGGTAATAGGTAAGGTATATGTATAATATAGTGTAAACAGGTTTTCTGCAGGTATCAGCTAATCTAATTTCATACATTTTAATGCCACTTCACACTAATTTAACGCCCATGTCCAACTACAGAGAGGTTTCTGTATAATTATATCAATCATTGACATGTGGAATAGACTTCGCACGGTAGCAGATTTGTACAAATGACCTTCTGAGTGACAATGGAACTGAAGAGTCACATGGATTTAACTTCAGATATGATTATGAGTTAATATTTCTTAGTTTGTTTCCATTTGTCTCCAACTCTGGTGTTGTAACTTTATGCACCGGCCATAAATCATAGCCAATTCAAGGGTTCTGCTTGTCAGTCATCACACTATCCCAATCAGAACTCGAATTATCATGGTAAAATAGCCTAGTATTAATAAAAATAAAAAGTATTCATGCTATTTTGCAAAATTGAATGACTTTTCTTGGTTTTTAATGACACTACGGAAACCCTGATAAACATAATATTGAATAAGGTAGGATGCGGTAATGCTAAATCTATTTTGGTCAATTCAAGGGACGGCCAAAGTCTTTGTCCTCCATGATTACCTTTTTATCACTTTTATTCTTCTGCACCTCCTTTTCCTGCTGCTTTCTTCCTCCAGAGTCTCCTCCGTGCTTCCTCCTGCCCTCCTTCTCCTCCAGCTCCAACTCCGCCCGCAGACCCCTGCGGAGGTGGACGAGCCGGTACTTCAGCTTCTCGTTCTCCGCCCTGAGGTTCTCCACCTCCGGGGAGACCACCGGGAGGCCGGCCGCGTCCGCACCGCGGCTCAGCCCGTCCCGGAGACACGAAATCTCCGAGGTGAGGAGGCGGATCTGCTCCTCCTGAGCAGCCAGGCGTGCGGCCAGGCAGTCCGCCATCTTTAAATGACCACCGGAACCAGTGTGACGATACTTCCGGTTACATCAAGCTGAAATAGAACCCCGAATAAAAAAACATAACTTAAAATAATGATAAACATTAAAAGTGCGATACATTAAAAAAAAGGAAACATGGTGTTTTTGATATATTTGGTTTAAACAAAGCTTTTTCAATTAGCGGGTCACATGACACGGAAGTTCGTACTCGAAAATGAAAGTCGATTTTTTGTTATAAGGTTTATACAATATGTGCTAAATTGAAAAAAAAATTGCAATGAAGTAGCCGTGCAATGAAATAAATAAAGAAAATTTGGGGTACTGAGCAATTTGTTGGACGAAAAAGTCCAAGAATGGATTAGGGAAAATAAACTCTTGGTGAAGGTGATGCATCAAACATATTTATAAAAAATATAAAGGATTAAATGTGCCCAGATAAAATGTTCGTTTGTTACATGTCATTACATCGTCATATTATTTTCCTGCGATTTCCTGAACAGTTGTTTTACACATTTAAAACTAAATAAACAACAACGGACAATGAATTGATTGTCCCATTGACTCTGATAAAACGTCAAATATAAGGCTGAATATATCAAATGCAGTCGGTAAAGAAATAAAAATACATGAAAGAGTAAATGTAAAGTAACAATCGATTCCCATTCGAAACGATTGATTGTAGTAACGGCCTCCGACCGCTAGGGGGCGGTAGCACGCCTTCCGACATCTTTTCTGTCAAAGGAGCTCCGTGTGTGTCAGACATGCAAACCGTCGTCTCCTGCTGCATCTACCTCGAATGTGAAACCTCCCAGGTAATTTATCTTTTTTTTTTTTAATCCTTTCATAAAATCCAATATCGTGCATTTTGAAACGTCTGCGTGTGGGGACATTTCATGCTTCCGCCACATCGATAGACAGAGAGTCAGCTAATTCTGCTAGCTAGAAACTTTCCGGTGGTTTCCTATCAGTGGGAGTTAAAACACTGGATTCGCAGCTGGAAACTTCATTTAACTCCTTATTCCGGACGAAAAAACAATGACAGCCGCTCGGGTAACACAAGAAGTCACCGCCTTGACGTCAAAAATCTATCTGGATGTATTTTAAAGGATTTCTCTTGAAATTAACATTTTAAATGTATTTAAATGGAGGGGTGTGATTTAACTGCGGTCGTGTAAACACACGCTGATCTAAGCTCACCGTCCAAATTGTTAATACTGTTAATTGTTATTGTTAATAATAATTTGTCTTGAGCTACATATGTTTTTCTTTAATACAATTTAATACTCATGTCCCAGTACATTTATAACACTTTTTTCTGTTTTTATTTTAAACCTTCACTTTTGTTTTCAATATATATTTAAAACACTGAATAGCCTTAACTTTGACACTTTATATTTATTCGTATTTCTTATTCTTCCTCCTTCCTACTATTATCTATTATTGTTATGTTTTACTTGAAACTCTGGCACAACAATTTCCTTCGGGATAAATAAAGTTGTTCTTATTCTTATTATCATTGTTATTCTTATACGCGACAAAATGATCGCATTTCATTTCACGAAACAGTAATTAATCCAATTTCCAATAGAAAAGTTATCACATTTCTATCTGAATAGAACAGCTTTATCGTCTTTGTAAAGCGGTGCATCTGCAGTCACAGACACACGTTTCTAATAAACAGATGAACTGAATGTGCAGTATTGTTCAGATATCATATATTTTGGTTGTACATAGTTATTGGAATAGCAGTGTCCATATCAAAACATAAAATTGAGTTATGCTGTAATTAAGTTGCTGACTATTAAGGTATGGTTTTGAATAATCTGCATCTTATTTTTCTTCCATTGCAGGGCGGACCTGCTTTGGCGAACTGAGTCGCCATGGCTTCGGCTTCCAGCTTCGCGCCTCCCAAGCTGAACGACTTCATCCTGACGGAGCGTCTGGGCAGCGGGACCTATGCCACCGTCTACAAAGCCTATAGGAAGGTGAGAGCAGCTGAATAGTAAATAACCTATCAGTTTATAATCGATTTAAATAAAGGTTTCTTTTTTATAAAATTGATCACCATAATGCCCTGGCCAGTCGTGTTTGGAACGCTGAGCTAACTGGCATGGAAATGTCCAAGGGATTATGTTGAGTGGATTATTTTCTTCTTAAATAAAATAAGGAGGAATGTCACGGGAACAAGAGTATAACATATATCACGATAAATGACCTGAAGTTGGGGTTACACCTGCCGTTCCTCTGCCCTCTGGTGGCTGAACGACACAACAGCCACAGCCGGGCAGAAGTCAGAGGCCGGCTGTCGATGGTGGTTTTGCAGGGCGACAGCAGGGAGGTGGTGGCGGTGAAGGTGGTGGCCAAGAAAACCCTGAACAAGGCGTCGACGGAAAACCTGCTCACCGAGATCGAAATTCTCAAGGCGGTGCGTCACCCGCACATCGTCCAGCTCAAAGACTTCCTGGTGAGCCCGGCCGACGGCGGCTCGCGTACGCAGCGGTTTCCTGTCCTGGCGAGTCAACGCCAATCATCCTCTGCTCTGTTTGGGCCCAGTGGGATTCTGAGAACATCTATCTGGTCCTGGAATGGTGCTCGGGCGGAGACCTGTCCCGGTTCATCCGCAGCCGCAGGATTTTACCCGAAAGAGTAGCCCAGCGTTTCCTGCAGCAGATCGGTGAGCCGGGACGTTCTTTGTTGCTTTAATCCAGATTATGTCGCGTTCTTACAAGAAGCCTTTTCAGGAAACACCTTATTTCTTCCTTCTCACTGTATTTACCTGTTTTCTTTACGTACAGCTTGATCATATGTTACTGGTTTGCTTCATCAGCTCTCCAGACCCAGGACAAAGAGCTACCGTCATTTCTGTACTGTTTAGCACACCCGAATATTAGTCGCACCGGCTAAAAATAAGTAAATAAATTTATGTGTACATATAAGCCGCAGGTGTCCACATTGTAACATGAGATACTTATACACAAACTTTTTTTTTTACTTTTAAAAAAATACATACCGGTAACATCCATAAATACGTACTGGAAATGCTTTTTTCTGAACAGTGGCTGTAACACAGCTGATGGAAAAGGTGAATCATAAATAACACAAGGAAAAGCCCATCCATTGTCTGTCCCTGCTTTGTCCTGCTCCAGCTGATTTGCTATCTTAGCCTTCCTCCTGCGCGCTAAAACCGGTAAAGTCGTCTCTTTCCATGCCGGATTTGAACGGCCTCCGAATTTCACACTCATTTCGCCGGTCTGACGTGACGAGGCTGGAAAAAGCAGCGGCTTTTAGTCTGGAAATGACGGTACAAGTTAGTTTCCTCACTATTTTGTGCGTGTGTGTGTGTGTGTGTGTGTGTGTGTGTGTGTGTGTGTGTGTGTGTGTGTGTGTGTGTGTTGACTGGCAGCCTGTGCCCTCCAGTTCCTTCACGACCGGAATATTTCACACCTGGACCTGAAACCTCAGAACATCCTGCTCAGCGGCTCCGTCCTCAAACTGGCAGGTAACCTTTTTAATTCCTCTCCCTTCAGCCGCAGGGAATCTCAAAATCTTTGGACTTAAGACACTTTATAGCCTTGACTTGTTACTTTGACACTTTATAGGTTTATTTGTATTTCTTAATCTTCCCGCTTTTCTATACTGTTTATACAATTTCCTACAATTTTTTATTATTGTTGTGTTTTACTTGAAACTCTGGCACAACAATTTCATTCGGGATAAATAAAGTTATTCTTATTCCTAACCTTTCTCCTGACACCTTCGCACACATTATTATCCATATTGTAATTTTTCCCCGCTTGCGGGTATTTGCATTGAACACGAATAAACTAGCTGGATTCGGTGTTTGGCTGAAGTTGTCTGCAGCTGAAGACTCTGAGAACATGATCCAAGCGTCACCCGGCTGGTTCCTCCAGGCGTCTGCCATTAAAGTTCAAGTTCTAAACATTTTATGTCTCCTACCTTTTTCGCTGGACGGCGCCACAAGAAAAGCATCTTGAAAACTTCATTTTTCTTCCTTTTTTTCTTTCGCAGACTTCGGCTTCGCCCAGCACATGTCCCCCTGGGACGAGAAGAGCGTCCTGAGAGGGTCTCCTCTCTACATGGCGCCGGAGATGGTGTGCCGGCGGCAGTACGACTCCCGGGTGGACCTCTGGTCGGTGGGGGTCATCCTGTACGGTGAGATGCCGGGCGCTTTGAAAGTGTGTGCGAGACATACCAGGAACCTCATGGAACCTGGTGGAGCTCCATCTCTCGGTGGGGTGTTTTACCCACGTTGCCCCGCTGGCTGTGTGTGTTCCCGCAGAGGCCCTGTTCGGACGAGCGCCCTTCGCTTCCAGGTCGTACGCCGAGCTGGAGGAGAAGATCCGCAGCAATCAGCCCGTCGAGGTGAGTCTGTCTCCTGGCTCTCCACGGCCTCGGGTTCTCCGTCTCCCTCGCGATCGGTCAGTAGGTCCAAATTGTCCCCCGGATGTGAATGACAGAGTGAACGCTCGGACGTCTCTAAAGGTGATTGACAGGTGAGTGGTCCAGGTTAAACCCCGCCTCTCGCCCCAGAGGCAGCTGTGATTGGTCGCAGCCCGTTGTCCTCCTCTAATCGCAGTCCTCTTCATCAAGCGGGGTTTAAAAACCCGAAGCCGGAGACGGTCTGGTTCTGCGTGTGACCACTAGATGTCAGTCTGTCGCAGCCGATCAGAAGCTTCTCGATCGGTGTGGACCAGGGCTCGGCAACCCCAAACACCTCAAGAGACATTTGGACCCGGTTTCCTCGGAAAAGAAAACACTGGGAGCCGAAATTAGTTTTTGACGTCTAAAATAAAGGTACCACTGTATAAATTGGTTTTAATTACATTTACACTTTGTATAAACAAGGGTGTCGTGTGTTGCTTCTGGAATTATTACATAGAAAATTAAATTTTATTCATGTAATGAGCTCATTTTGAGGTTTGGCCTTTCAGAGCGTGTAGCGGAGCCTTGATCTGAATTTTAAAAACAAATTGGGAAAAAAATCACTGTCAGTAAACAATAAAATATAAATATTTGCAAAATATCTTCATAAATATTTCTTTTACCTGGTTTATGGGACTTCTGCTCCTGAACTTCTGCGCACAGCATCTGCAAATCAGGACTTTACCAGCTTCCGCCAGTGTGACGTTATTTTGAGCGGCGAAACATAATAAATATAATTGTATTTCATATTTAAAGATCACAAAAAGTTAAAAAAAGGAATTAACACAAATGAAATACACTTCAATTAAATATCTATCATTTATTTTCCCAAGCCACTGGGAGCCGCAATGTAAAGATGGAAGAGCCGCGGGTTGCCGACCCCTGGTGTAGTGATCGTAACGCGTGGATTGAACTTCCCTGCGGTTCACTCGAAAGTTCGGATACAACCCCAACAATGTTTTTTCACGCCGACGAGCGCGCCGTATTGAGATGTTCTGCGGCCGCAGCTCCCGCCGGCGGCCCGCGTCTCCAAGGACTGCCGGGACCTTCTGCTGCGGCTCCTGGAGAGGAACCCGGACGCCCGCATCACCTTCGCCGAGTTCTTCACCCACCCCTTCGTGGACATCGAGCACATGCCCAGCGCCGAGAGCTTAGAGAAAGCGGTAAGACGGCGCGTGGCGTGTCACGGTTGTTTCTTTTGTTTCTAAATTTGAATGCGTCCCCTCTTCAGAAGGCCCTGGTCCTGCAGGCGGTGGAGAAGGACCAGGAGGGGGAACGGTCGGCTGCCCTGTCCCTGTACTGCAGCGCCCTGGAGCACTTTGTCCCCGCCATTCACTGTAAGACGGCTCGCTCGCACTTCCTGTGGCTCAGAGGGGAGGCCCTGCATCCCCAGTGTCTTTTAAATTCTCCACAAGACCAGATGGTGGTCCTGGACTGCCAGCAGGGGCTCGTCAGTCTCTTCTTGTGAATTCCCTGAGACAAAATATAGACCCGAACCGAACCCCGAGGGCCTCTCCTGTGGTTTTTTGGGGGGTCGGACGTTCCCTCTGAGCCCCAGAGCCGCCAAAGTGACGTTGTGAGGACCTGACCAACCAGAGCCCGTCTCCTCCCTCCTCTCTGTCCAGATGAGGCGGACCGGCTACGCAAGGACGCTCTCAGGCAGAAGGTACGGCCGACCGCGACCCCCGCCTTCCCGTCGCGGGAACGTGAGTCGAGCCGAAACAAACCCAGATGCCCCTCCTGCAGGTCGGCCAGTACGTGTCCAGAGCCGAGGAGCTGAAGGCCCTGGTGGCCTCAGACAACAGGCTGATCTTCGAGGAGGCTCGCACCTCCAGGGACATCCTTCGAGGTGAAGAACCCCACGCACCTCTGCAGAGGATCCGGAACTCTCAATGTCAGTTTCCTTGTTGAGCTCCACTCAGCGAGGAGACGGGACCTCGCCGGATACTGGCAGCAAACACCACTAGCAGGAGAAAAGAAAGATAAAGATGAGATAGATATAGATAGTCTTTGGAACCGAACATTCCTGGTTGGATTCCTGGCTCCTCCTAGTGTGTCAAAGTGTTGTTGAGCAAAACACGGAACCCCTCACTGCTCCCCGACGCTGATACATGCTTCATCCATGGCGGGTTCGAAGCAGAAAACCACTTTCCCCATGAGGAATTAAGAAATGATTATAGATGGATGGACGTAATGATTATATAGATAGATATGGATAGACGATGGATAAATTGATAGATAGATAGACATCAGGATAGATAGAGATATGGGCAATAGACAGATAAATAGATAAACATAAGGATAGCTGGATAATATGGGTGATAGATAGACACAAGGATAAATAGAAATATTGACATAGATAGATGGATAGATGGATGGAGGGATGTAGACAGAATGATAACACATAAACAAAAATAGACAAGAAATGGATGGATGGTTAAATTCACAGGACTTGGAAGAGAGCGATAGATAGATAGATGGATGGATGGATGGATGGACCAAAGGATGGATGTACAGATCCATCTTCTCCATCCTGGGACGCTGATCTGACGTCTCCCTGGTCACCTCCCTCTCTTTCTTTCTCTCAGAAATGTCTCGTGACCAGCCGAGGCTGCTGGCGGCCCTGGAGGTCGCCTCCACCGCCATCGCCAAGGTAAGTGCGTGGTTGCTATGGCAACCGGGAGACAGACTGGGTAAAAATAAGACGACGTGCTAGAAAAAGGAAAAAAAAAAAAAGACGCGCATGCGCCGCCCAGTTCGGGACGGGTGCTGGATCGAAAAGTCGACCGAATAGAGGTTTGGAAAAAAAAATTCGCACATCAAAAGCGCCCCAAAAATAAAGAATTTATTCTGCATGTAGCATAAAAAAAAAAAACAACTTATTCTCGCATGGCGCTTTGAGCACACATAGGCTCTTCCTCAGATGCTTAGCAGAGATATGTGTTAAACATGTTATTGTGGTGCCAGTTTTAAATGACTCCTCCCTTGTATTTACTCTATTTTATACCGTATGTTCAAACCCTTGGATTTCCATATCTGCACACGTGTGAAAAATCATCCATTTCTAGGCTCCGGTCTGGAAAAATTATGAAGGGGAAATCAATCAAAAGAGAGTCAATCACATAAAATAAAACTATTGATCCCCATAGGGGAAATTCCTTTGTCACTAGCATAACAGTTATGTCAAAAAATAGTAATAGGATAGTAATGGACAACATCAAGGAACAGTAAGGGTGAAAAATACACAACCAGTAGTAACCAACAATATAAATAGAGTGACAATAGCAATGAATAAAATAAACAAATATCCTCATGGTTTGTGCGGGCTGGGACAAAGAAGGATAAGACAGACAGCAGAGTTAGGATAAGGTAGTTTTCCCTTAAAAATGATGCCACAATAACATGTAAGCATCTGAGGCAGAGCTTATATTTACTCAAAATGGCGTGCGAGAATATGTTGTGTGTTGTAGAATAAATTATCTTTATCTGTGGAGCATTTTTGGTGTGCCGATTTTTATCAAACCTCTAAAAATAAGGACGACAACAACGGAATCCGAGTAGGTATTTTTTTCATTTTCCCCCTCCAAGTCTGGTGTTCATCCCTGGCAGGAGCAGAGCGGGCTGGACGACCAGGAGGCCCTGGACGTCTACCAGCGGTGCTTAGGGGAGCTGCTGCTGGCGCTGGCAGGTACAGGACCTCCTTCTTTCTTTAAGAAAAGACAACAAAAAAAAAAGAGGCCCCGTCATCTGTTTCCCATTCAGGGAACCCTTCCACCCCCGCCAGCGGCGGCGCTCATCTCTCAAACCCAGGGGAAGCCTCCTAAAATAAGACGTCACTTTTATCGTTAGGGTTTCTCAGCGGTGCAGGGCTGATTTCTTTCTCGCTGCACCGCAAGGTCTCTCTGTGACTGAGTTTGGAAACTACAACTCCCAGGAGCCCTTATGTAATCCCGAAACGCCATAAACCAGAAAGGTTTAGCCGCTCCTGAACCCCCAACCCCGTCAGCCGCTCCACGACCAGAGGCAGGAGGAAACTCAGTATTTGGACTACAACACCCCCCACCCTCCAGGGTATTAGGACTACAATTCCCAGGGGCCCTGTTACGTAAAGGTAGCGGCATTCAAAGATTCACTCGTGGATCGAGTCACACGTAGAACTCAGACGGCCGGCTGAGGATGTGGAAAATACACAAATACACAGTAAATACACTTTCGTACCCTCAAGTACTGTGACATAGTATATTGCGTACTTAGGAGACAGCAATGATAAACACCAGGAATGAGGGAGTTGGAGAGAACTTGGTTTGTTGTGCTAAGCGGAGCCCCCTTCCTGCCGCTGGGTTGGAACAACATCACGATTTTTAAAAGCACCTTTCACACACGGCGCGCAGCTCCAAAGGGACTCCCATCAAATATGGGTATGTTTTTTTTTTTAAATTAAAATAGTTTAAGGTGAAATAAGGTGGAGGAAATGAACAAATTGAAGGAAATAGGAAGCAAAATATAAAACAAGTCAGGGGAATAATGCCTGCTTGCAAACTCGGCTCAAACTGGAGGTTGATTTCACTGCTGTTTCGGTAGATTCCTCCTCGTTTGGTTCGGTCCACATCGCCGACGTGCCGATCGTCGACATAGATGGTAGGTGTGTGTCGGCTCTCTGCGTGCCGTTCGCAGGAACCTCTAATGAACGTGCAGTGGACGATCACGTTGCCCCCGAAGGCCAGTTCGCAACGCAATTAGCCGCACAATGAGGGCTTGGTATGCGAGGAAGAGCGGGGGGGAGGTCACACTCTGGTCTAGATAGTCTTGTAATATGACAAGAGTACTGAATATAACAGACTAATTATATTCACCATTTTAAGCCCCATTTTGATTTTCTTGCTTCCATTCTGTTGACCATTCCAAGCACTGATCGATGTGCTTTGAGTCCTCATTCACGTCGGGATCATTTTCATGCATCGGATTTAAATTCCAACTTCTTCTTTCGTACATTGCTTTTCTCGAATGCAACTGGAAAGCCCTTTGGGCGTTTGAAAATAAACATATAATCATAATAACGGTAATATATAATGTCATTAACCTTTAAGTGGTCCTGGTCCTGACAGTAATAATGTAATCATTTGTAGACCCTCATCTACTTTTATGCGCCTCATAACGGTGTTCTTCAAGGTCCCCAGAACCTCGTGCAGCCAGGAGGTCGGCCTCCATCCTGGCAGCGGATGCCGATCATTTTCATATCCGTTATCACGTCGCGCACCGTCTCGTCTCGCTCATCGGGCGAGTCCTCTTCGTCCTCCTCATCACCAGATCTCCTCCCCCCTCCGACCTCCGGAGTCACTGGCCTGCATCAGAGCAGTTTCCAGCCCGGAGCCGTCCGTCTGCACGCGAAACCCAATCCAGCATTCGGCCTCGAGCCGGGCGAACGCCGTGATTAGACAGAGGACTCGCGCTCCTTCCTTCCTCCACTCATTATCCTCTCTCTCTCTCTCTTTTTTTTTTTCCCCCCCCCCGACGTCTCCTCTCGCCGTTCGTCATCGAGCCAGCCGAGCCGCAGGGCCGCCGGAGAGAGCTGCTCCACGGCGAGGTGAGTGGGCGTGGCCAAGAGTCACATGACACCTTCCCTCCTCCTCTTCCCCCGCAGCCAAACAGCCAAATAACTCAATCCATCATCCGTAGTACTTTCCCTCGCACATAAATCACCGCCTCCCTCGTAATTGGATGCTAAAGCAACATTAGTCTGTTGTAACATAATGGATCACGTGGCGACGAGACTTTCCATTATCGAGTTCACGCTCGCCGCACCGATAGTCACGCCGTGATAAGGTATTCATAACGTCGTGAGATGAAAAGTCATGATACAGCGGCATCATGATGCCGTATTCGGGATCTCGTGAAACAAAGCGTGCTACGATGCAAGATCATATTGTACTAATCACAACGTCGGGATACGAAAAGTCACCTTACGATACAGCGGCATCATGATGCTGTATTCGGTGCGCTGTGATCCAAATCATCATGTTGCTTTACAGCATCATGATGCAGGATTCAAGATGTCGTGATGCAAAACGTCACGCTAGGATACAAGATCATGTTGCAGTATTCAGTACGTTGCGATAGAAATTGTCATGTTACGTTACGACAGCATCGTGATTCAGTCTTCATAATATCGTGATGCGAAAAGTCACCTTACGATTGTCGTGATAGAAAACGTCATGCTGCAATAGAACAAGATCACGATGCAGTTTTCAGGGTGTCGTGATACGAAGGGTTAAGTTAGGATGCATTAGCATGCAGTATTCGGTATGTCGCGATACAAATCGTCATGTTACGTTACAAGATCATGTTGCGGTTTTAAGGATGGCGTGAGACAATATGTCATGTTGCCGTACAACACAAGAACATCTTGATACATTTTTCATTAGTTTGTGACAACACATGTAAGTTGTTTCGGAGAGAAGGTCAGAGAAGCCAGACTGAGATGGTTGGGTCATGGACAGAGGAGGGAGAGTGAATATCCTGGAGCTGCCAGGCGCGAGGTCGAGAGGAAGACCCAAAAGATTTATGGACGTAGTGAAAGAGGCCATGAAGTTTGTTGGTGTGAGAGAAGAAGAAGATACAGGGTTAGATGGAGGAGGTGGATTGGCTGTGGAGACACCTGGAGGGAAAAGCCCAAAGAAAGGAAGATACTAGGTAATGTTGCCATACATTAATGTCGTAATGCAGTATTCGTTGTGTCGCGTTGTGACACAACTATGTCATGAGGCGATACAGTAATATGTGGAAGTATTCACTATATGACAAAACTACGTTACGATACAATAATGTCACAATGCGGTCGTCATATCACGTCGCAATAACGCCATTATGTGGCGATACGATATGCGATACACTCACGTCATGATGTAGTATTCATTGTATCGCGATACAATACGCGATACGTGGAATTCATAATGGTGATGCAGCATTCAGTATGTCAACACTACGTTACGATAACATCACGCAGTATTCTGGATGTCCAAAAGGCGACGTTAGGATCCGGTGTGTCGTAAAACTGCTCGGCCAAACCAGAGGCGACAGTGGATCCATCACAATTGTAAACGTCACGATACAATACGACGGGTCCAAAATACATTTAAGAAACGACCAGGGTTTTTGAAGGAGGAGCTATTTTTCAGAATTAAGACCGAAGCGGATCGCGAGACGGGAGAAATCGCGGAAATCCGACCCCTTGAATACGACAACGGTGTTTTTCCTTTTGCGGCTTTTCCACCGAGCGCCGGCGGCTCGGAACGCCGGCACCCACAGAACAAAAACACATGCTAACGCTTAGCGCGCGGCTGCCATCAATCCCACCCCCCCCACCTCGGCCCCAAGGGTCTTTTTTGTGCATTGTTCGTTGGCTAAGACGGCGTTTTACGGGGTGGGGGTCGAGAGCGGTCGTCGTTCGGGTGTTTAAGGGTGTTTGTCTTTAAGTGAGTTCAGATGGGGTTGTAATAATCTCAGGTTTGGACGACGGGTAGTGGTTGGTTTGTGTGTTTGAGATAAAAAGTCGGCCTCGGCAAGTGTTTTATCCTCTCCGAAGTATTTGTAGGCGCCCTCCGCAGCAGCTTCCAACCGGCTCCCTTCTATTACCGCTTTATTTTTGTCTCAAGGTACTGAGTGGAAGTCGGTGTAGCGACGGCCGCGTGGCGTCCTGCGGCGGGCGGGTTCCCTCCGACGTTTGCTCAGTCCGGTGATTAAAGGGAGCGTGATTAAAGCGCTGTGGTTTTGTGAGTTTGGGTTCAGGGCGGGATTGTGAAAGCCTGCGGTCGGGATGATTATTTGGCGGCGGCGGCGGCGGCGGGGGGGTCCTTCCATACTGGCCCCGCCTTCGGACGCTGACGCAACTCGTGTTCACGCCGCGATGCGTTCAGGTAGCGGGTTAGAGTATGGGTAATCCTCTCAGGTTTCAGATTAAAAGAGCGGCCTGAGGCACAAAAACACGACCGCCACATGTTTAACATCTGAAATGTTGCCCCGGCTTTTCCGTAAAGGGCGACGCGCCGCGTTGCGTCTCTCATTTAGACCTTTGTTTTTGATGCGTTATTGGAAACACAACTGTTTTCATAGGCCGAGTGTTCGCAATTACTTCTCAAAACGTACACAAATGTTTTTTTTTGTTCCGGTAAAGCTCAGAAATACACCCTGGAAATGATAAATCAGATGTGTGATTCTAGAGCCGTAGTAACCCCTGAGTAGACTCACCAACTCTTCCAAGAAGCCACTTCATCGAGACGCCTCAGGGGTTTCAGTGGATTCCAAGATAGGTCTTTTATTCCTTAAGTACTTTCAAAGTCAACTAAAATATGTGTCTCTTTTAATAACCTCTACAACTTATTGATTTCAGCAGTTTCCTTATCCTGCTCTGCTTCTATTAGACTATTAATTTCATTTTTCTTTTGTGTCAAAACTCCAAGCTTCCCTCGACGAGTAGCTTAAACGGTTTCTTTTCGTCTTTATCCTGCACATCAGGCTCTAAATCAGTTTCAATTTTAACTCTGATCTTTCCACCCAAAACATAATCAGGTCAAGTCTTTTCAATCCAAAAAAATACCAGCACAAATGTAAAGTTCATTCCACTAAAGTTTGAACCCAAATCTGAAAAGCAATTCCAAGCATTCCAAAGTGCAAAGTCCGTAATTCCAAAAGCAGATTGTTTTTTTTCAAGCTTCCCTTGAACTTTTCAAAAAAAATAAATGAATCGATCAATGAATCAATGAAAAACCGTTTGCCTGCTGTATAAAGACTGGACTTGCCTGATCGGCACAGGTGGTCCACCGAGGTGCACGAGTCTGCCAGCAGGTGTCACCACCATTAAACAACTAAATATCGGCTGAACAAAATGAATTTTTAATGGATCGAGACATATTTTATCGATCAAAATATGAGTAACATGAAACTGGGCATGTTCTGCCAGGCCATCAGCACCAACCTTTTACGTTATCACCTTATTATCAGATATAATGGTCTGAATAAGTCCAAAAATGCGTCGGAAACCCCCAGGAGACCAGGATGTGGCCTGACTTGACCTTTAACCCTGAAAGATACGACCCGAACCCAAGCGGAGACCAAACATCTCGGGCCGGTCGAAGTGACGGTCCAAACCCGACGGTGTTGTCGTTGACCGATCTCAGATGCCGTTCCTCCCAACAGATCAAAAGCCTGATGACCAGAGCGGAGTACCTCAAGAAGAACATCAAGGTACCTTCTCCACACCTTCCACTGGATCACGTGCACGTCCACCTGCCCATGTCTACACACCACCTGTGAATGAGGTGGTACAAAGGGCTTATGAATGAGTGAATGGCTGTATCTCTACATGCTGTGTGAATGAGAGGGTGAATATGTTTTCATAGGCTTGTGTAGGCTGTCTCAGGTGTGTGTGTGTGTTTGTGTGTGTGTGTGAGATCTGGTGTGCCGAGGACGCGGTGTGTTCACTGACGGTCTGTTTTTTTCTGCGCCCTCCTCAGATGCAGGAGAACCAGAGGGACGTGTCTCTGGATCGAGAACCTCTCGCCGACTCCGTCAGGAGCTGTGAGTTTCCTGCACTCACTGTTCCCGACGCCGCCGGAGTGTGTTTTCCGTGGTGTAAACAGCTTGTCACACACACAAACACACACACACACACACACACACACGGGTGGGCTGTGCGGCCTCCGTCGACGCGAGCAACTTTTTTTTTTTTTTTGTTTAAGAGAATTCCTCGGGTTTCACGGCTAATATCTTTCAGATTGTCTCCGCCGACTGGGATTCACTCTCTCATTTCCACTCACGCCGGCTGCTTTTCTTAAACCCCGAGTGATTTCCATGTAGCGTCGGAGGAGGAATCTACTGTTACCATTATTCTGTGTCACTGCTGGTTAAATCTTAATCCCCCCTGCAGAAATTCCAGCGGAGTTCTGGATTTTAAAAAGAGAGCAGCTTGAAGGGGGGGGGGGGGAGAGACTCCGGAGCCTCCTGGGTTTTCACGTCTCCTTCTGCTGCCGCTGATGTTTTTTTTTAATAAACCGCAAGAGAAGGAGGCCGCCGCGCCTGGACGGCGGCCCGGCCGCAGGCTCCAGCCGGAACCGCTGGCCTCCCTGCGGAGCCAGATATCAACCGGACTCGGTGGATCCATCCAGATTTACTCGCCCCTTTACATCACCGCTGTGACGAAGCAACATCTTTTTATAAATGCAGAGAGTGTTTGCCCGTCTGTCATGGAGAACTCTGGCGGGAAAGGTATTTATTTTAGAAGTTTCAGGTTGTTTTAACAGCCGTCCATCCCGTCTGCCTCCCCAGCCTGCTGTTTGCAGTGAGCTCGCCGGTCGCCGTGGCAACCGACGGGCGTCATCGCCTGATCGGGCCTCCGTCACCGCCGCCAAAATAGCCGCCTTCCCCCCCCCGGCCCGCCCCCGACGCCTGGACCGGTAGGTGAGTGGCGGAGACTCCAGGAGGACGTCAAAGAAGCAGTACATTGTTTACTTCCTGTGCTGCGGTTTACTAGCAGGAAGAAGGTGGAACCGTGAAAGCTCCTCCACCATCCTGGAGGTGGAGAGGCTTCTTCTTCTATGGGGGGGGGTTACTTGGACAATTTAAAAGAAGCGGTGAGCATTAGCGCTGCAGATACCCTAGCTGTGGAGAGCCCTGGTCTCCAGGGGAGTGGAGGCACTCCTCCAACAAAAGTGTGTGAATATTATTTAAAAAAAAAGCCCTTCACTTTGAGGGGAAAGCTGGATCTTTAGTTTCAGTGCTGCTGGTTTGTTCCTCTCGTCTTGTATGTATATATATATATATATATATAGAAGCAGACGTTCATTAAAACGGAGGCTCCGATCTGTGACGGCTCCGGAGTTGTTTGTTTTCGATTAATTATTCATAGAATTATAATTTTCAAAATCTTGCGCGGTAGATGCGGTGGATCCGGTCCTTGGGGGTCACCAGATTCATTTATTTCCTGAGGCGACCCCGTGGGTTGCCATGGTAACCAGGACGCAGACCGATGTTTATTTTCCTCTTCTTAATACCTTCACCTGGATCGCCGGCCCTCAAGTTATTCCGGAGCTGCGGCAGGCGGCGCCCGTGGCGTTTGCAGCGAGGGTCATGAGGCTGCCGGGATTCTGACCCGCCGGGTCCCCCTCGGAGGCCCCTGGACCCCCTGGAACTCCTCTGGAGGCCCCTGGACCCCCACTGAGCCAGAGGAAGGAATTTCTTTAGGGAAATCTTCACTCCAGGCGTTCCAGTGTGTCAGACGCTACCCAAGTCACAACAACGCGGTGCCTGGAACAGTCTGTGCTAAGCTAATGCTAACAAGGAAGTACTCGGAAGTCCTCACACCATTGGTGTTTGGTTGACGGGGTCTCGCTTCGCTTCCAGTCCAACCCCCGGTGTGGTTGGTGAGGGGAGGCGGAGCCAAATGCAGCGCATCATGGGAACCAGGGAGTAAACAATGCTAAGCTAACGCTGAGAAGGAAGGACTTGGAAATATTCACACCAGCGGCGTTTGGTTGACGGGGTCTGGCTTAACTTCCAGTGTGACCCCCGGTGCAGTGGGTGAGAGGAGGCAGAGCCAATTGCAGTGCAAAACAGGAACCAGGAAGTAGACAACGCTAAGCTAATGCTAACAAAGAAGAACTTGGAAGTACTCACCATCGCCGTTTGGTTAACGAGGTCTCGCTTTGCTTCCAGTCCGACCCCCCGGTGCGGTGGGTGACGGGAGGTGGAACCAAATGCAGCGCATCACGGGAACCAGGAAGTAAACAATGCTAATAGCCAGCCGGAGAAGGAGGGCCTTCAGGTTCAGGAAGTACTTGTGCCCTCATTGGATGAGCCGGCAGGAGGCGGGGCTTCCCCCTTCCCTGTTCCGTCAAATAGAATGACAGTTTTCTTCTTCTTCTCTGGTGTTTCTTGACAAGCCAGCATCCCAGTAACACAACCCCCCCCCCCCCCCCGTCCCCATATGAGGACAAACGCGAAAAAGAATCCACGGCCGCCTTCTGGACAGATGGCAAACTGCATGTTTATTCCCTCCATCCTTCCTTTAACAAATCAAACCCTTCCGACACGAACGCAACACCTTCATCTGACCAGTCTTTCACGGGAAAATCATCACACAGGGTTTGGCGGCGGCGGCGACACCCCGAGACCCCCCCCCCCACACACAAACATCTGAAGTGTCGGTTCCCATGACGACCCCCTAAAAAAAGATGGAGCAGGTCCCTGTTTGCACAAAGTCTTAGGAAGTCTATAAAGTCCTGTGGCTGAATTCAAAGTGGAGTCAAACAGATGGCAAAGAATCCCAGGAAACGTCCGTCCAGGTCTGTAAACACTCGTTCCTGCTTCAAGTCCTGACCGAGAAATCATTCCTGTCAGGGATTATTAAATCCGTCACGCTCGTGGTTCAACTACTAGTTTGATCGGTTGTGGAGCCGAGGGTTCGAGCGGACGTGAAAGGGTTAATTTCAAAAAAGCATTCTTCGGGGAAATCGAGGGTTCGAGAAAATTAAGCAGCCAGTTAAACAGATACTCTTTCATTTTAGTCCCAACTTGAGAGCAGCTTCTTGATTTATTGTTTGTTTATTTGTAATTTACTTGCCAATTTTTGGGGATTTTTTTTCTTTAAATTTCATCCCCCATTTTTTTTCCAATCAATTTTTCCCGATTTTTCAGAGCTAGTTCTATAACACCTGAACAAAATAGTTATATACATACACACACACATATATATATATAAACATACATTGTCTAGCCCTATTTCTGTGTTAATAACAAGAGATTTTAAGACAAGTGGTGATATTTGAAAAAAAAAAAACATCTTAGTTTTCCAGACAGTCAAGTTTCCTCAATCATTGAAATAAATACCACATTTTCGGAGCGATCGATTCATTTTGTTGTTTTCGTCTATATTTTTGTATAAACGGAGACGATTGAACACCAACTCTCCATGTGGGTCATCATGTCGGTACATTTAAAGTTGATATAAAAATGTCAAAACTATGTCAATATTTAAATGGCAATTTTCGTTTTGTTCAATGAACAAAGTTGGCCCGTGTGTTGAAATTAAATAAGTGGCCCTCCAGCCAAAATAATGGCCCTCCCGCGGTCTGAAGCAGTGTTTCCCCACCCATTGTGCCGCGGGAAAACGCTCACTTTCACATTATTTTAACAAATAATGTCTTCCAACGTCTATCTATGTGGGCGGCGACAGGCAGAACAATAACACGCTCCTGCACGGCAAGTGAATTAACCTGCAGGTGGATCCACCTGGATGACTGATAATAAGGAGTTCCCTATTCTGGATAATAGAGCTCTGCTCCCTTTCTGCACAAAATACCCTTTCAAGCGTGGCGAAAAAAAATAGAGAAAAAACTTGAGACTACGGTTTCACTTATTCTGTTAAAAACGTTTTCGACATATTTATTTGGTGATTTTTCTAACGTGGCCGAAAAAAAGGTCGGGAAACACTGGAATGAAGAAACGCCAAGAATCCGAGTCTCCTGTCGGTCTTTTCGTTGGGAACTTGTTCGCGAACTCTCCTGACCGGAAGTGACACGACAAAGGGAGGAGTTGACCGGAAGTGACGAGCGGGTCCTTCGTCCTGGCGGTGCGGCTCGGGCGTGACGTCACGTGGGTTCCATCCTCATCCGTGCGACGTCACGGCGGGACGAACGCGAGCGGGACGAGCGCCAGCGCGACGCACGCGGTCGGGCCGCGCGCGGCTCCCGCGTCCACCGCGCCCGCCTCCTCCGCGTCGTACTCCTCGTCGTCGTAGGCGTCTTCCGCTTCCGGCGGCGGCTCGGCCGCGCCTCCGAGGCCGCACAGGCGGCTCATGTTGTCCTTGATGACCTCACAGAACGGCCGCTCCACGCCGTCGCACACGCAGCCGCCGAGCAGCGCGCCGCCCGGCAGCGCGAGCATCTGGCGGATGGTGTCCCTGCAGCGCGGCGCGCACCTGCGCCCGTTGAACAGCTGGCTGCAGTGCGCGAGGTAGGCCGCCAAGGACGCGCGGCAGCCGGCGTCCGCGTCGCAGCGCATGCGCGCCTCGGTGCAGCCCACGCCCGCCGCGTCGCTCGGGTGCCGCCGCGGCACGCACGGCTCCACGGCGAGCCGCGCGCCCTCGCACTCGCGGTCGCCCGCGCAGTCGCACGCCTCCAGCGCGGGCCCGCTGCGCGTGCCGTTCAGCCGGATGAGCGCGCCGATGCAGTGGCTCGGGCAGCGCGCGCCCGCGCCCCCCTCGCGCAGCTTGGCCTCGCACGCGGACAGGTACTGGCGGTAGGCGAGCGCGCACTCGGGCTCGCCGTGGCAGCGCAGGAGCGCGTGCCAGCACAGCGGCGGCGCGTCCGGAGCCGCGAGCGCCAGCAGCAGCGGCAGCAGCAGCGCGAGCGCCGGCGCGCGGCAGACGCGTGCGCGCCGGCGCGTCATGCCCGCGCGCTCAGCCGGCGCATCTCCACGGCGGGAGGAGGAGGGGGAGGAGGGGGCGGAAGTAGTACGTAGGAAGCCGGAAGTCAGGGGTCCGTCCGCGCAAAGTTCCGTGGAAGCTGGAAGCAAACACTTGAACGCACCGCCGCTTCAACCCGCGTCCCTCTCGGTTCGTGAACGCAGCATCCTCCGCTCCTCTCCGGTTCTTCCCGGTTCTCCCCGGTTCTCCCCGGTCCTCCCCGCCGCTCCTCGCCGGTCTCCGTCCCCTTCCTCTGCGGCGCTCCGCGGTCCTCTCCCTCTGCCGCCCCTCCCCCACTTCACTGGAAAAAGAAGAGAAAGAAAAGTTTTCCTCCTCCTCTTCTCTCACAATCCGGGCCCTGATTGGTCGGACAGGAGTGGGAGTGGGAGTGGGAGTGGGAGTGGGGGGTCGTGAGCTCCGCGGGCCTCCGGGGTGAGGACGTTTATCACCCCCTCTTCCTTTTGTTTTTCTTTTCTGCCCCTCCTCCCGCTCTCCTCCCTCCGAGGCCCCTCTCTCTCTCTCTCTCTCTCTCTCTCTCTCTCTCTCTCTCTCTCTCTCTCTCTCTCTCTCTCTCTCTCTCTCTCTCTCTCTCTGTGCTCACAGCGGGAAACAAGGGGGGCAAAAGAAAGAGGGGGTCCCCCTTTTTCTCCCCCTTCACCCCCTTTTCTCTCTCTCTCTCTTTTTTCCTCCGCAAATCTTTTTATTTTCCTCCCGCAGGATCTTCGCTGAGGGTCTTCCCTCCTCCTCCTCCTTCTTCTTCTTCTTCTTCTTCTTCTTCCTAAGCCTGGATTGATGGAGGTTTGGTGTTTTTTCTGGCCGGTTTCACCCGCTTTGTGCGTGGGGTGCGGGGGGTGCGGGGGGTCCACGCAGCGCCCGGGTGTCTGGGCAGGAGGAAGATTGTTCACGCACGGCGGCGCGTCAATGGAGGCGGGGCCGAGCCGGCGTGGATCCTGCGGGAAGCTCTCCAGGGGGAAAACACCCCGAGATTTTCCCGCCTTTCCCCCCTCATCTTTTCTTTTCTTTTCTTTTCTTTTCTTTTCTTTTCTTTTCTTTTCTTTTCTTTTCTTTTCTTTACAACTGCCGTGAAACCACGTCCAGCCTAGAAATACATGTCATTTTCTTAATGGAATTAGTGTGAAATAATTTATTGTTTATTGTAACAATTTCTTCCTTTTTTTTCTTTTTTATTTGAACTTTTGTTGTTTTATTTTCACACACAGATCAATATTCGTTGTAGTTTTTCATGTGATTCTTTTTCATTTTACTTCTGCAGTTTTGTGCAAAAGATCGGCTGATAATAATAATAATAATAGTTGTTATATTTATTTCTAGAGAGAACGTTTTCTTTGAAAATTTCACTTTCATGTAGTTCCATTTCTTATTTATTTTTTATCATGAAAATATTACATATTAAGGCATTGACTTAAAACATTTTTCTCCTACAAACACTTTTATTCATTTTATGGGATTAAGTTGATTTTGAGTTAAATCTTTGCTGATCTTTCAATCATTTCTTTCCATTCCAGACAATTTTTACTTATTTTCAGTTTAGAAAAATACATTTAATTATTCTTTTTTTGCTATTGTTATTATTATTATTATCATTATTATTATTATTAATGTTGTTATTGTATTTTACAGCACCTCTTTTCATTTTAATTTTCAAAGATTTGTTTTTCTCTACATGTTATTAACTTGCAGGAGTGTCAAACTTTTTTTTAATTGCCTCATAATATAATTTATGTTGTTTCATTATTATATAATTTTAATGCCATATTTCTATTTCTGTTTCTTTGTAAATTTCTTTCAAATTTTCGTTTTTTCTTTTTTTTTAAATCGATTTAATGACCAGTCAGTTTCACATATTCAAGCGAATTTCTTTTCAAGGGAATTTCCAATTTTGATTTATTTAAAAAAAAATTTTTTTTTGGCGTCGCTGTCATCAAATTACTCTGAAGTACTTGCCTTATGTGATAATTGCAAAGTTATCACATAACTTTACTGAACCCAAAAGTAACTGCATTACTCTGGCACTACAATATTACTAGAATTACGATAATATTACTCTCGCTTTTTATCCGAGCGGAGGAGCTTGCAGGTAGACTGGACAACTCCGGACTTTCACCAGACAGGTAGGAAAACACTTGGTGTGTTGTTTTTAAGGAAAGGAGATGATCAGACCTGGAGGTGGAATATGGAAAGAGGATATAAACTCAAAAAAAATTGCAATAAGTTAAAAAAAAAAAAAAATGGAAATTACAAAAGGAATTTAGAAAAAAAAAATAGGTAAGGATAATCATTTGATTGTTATTTTTACATTACTCAAAAAAAAATCAAAATTAATCTTAATTTAATTTTAAAGGCATTTTCTCATCATTCTTTGCCTTTAAGTAAAGGAATTATTTTTGTTGAAAACATTTAAAAGGTGATTTCCTGTCTGTGAATTCCAGCTAGTTTCTGTCGCCCCCTAGCGGCCAAACGACAAACTGCACCCTTTCTTAAGAATTTCACCTCGAACTGAATAAAATCCTGGCGACGCAGTGAAGGACTCTTTTTATTTGAAATTACATCTTTTAGAAACAAAAACAAAACCTATAAACAAACAAACAAACAAACAAACAAACAACGGCACCTTTCCTTTTCCGGAAAGAAAACCCAAAAGCACTGCACAGGAGGACGACACAATCCCATCATCATTATTACTATTGTCGTTATTATTATTATCATTATTATTATTATTGTTGTTATTATTGAAATCACACTCACTGAAAGCAAAGGTTCAAAGGTTTTGCTTTTATGGCTTGGTTTCCACCTGCTGATCCTCGGCCCGCCGTCCCAAACGCTCGGCAAAGAAAACACTTATTGCTCGCTTTTCTTCTGGTACGAGAAGGTTGAGGATGGTTGCTGAGCGCCGTCGTCGTGAGAAGAAGGGGAGGCGTCGGATTAAGGCTTAGTTTTGACAAACCATCGTCACCCGCTTCGGATACGATGACTGCTCCGGTTTCTTGCCGTTGAGCGCAGCTATTAATCATTCATTTATTTATTGCTTATTCTTAAAAGGGATATTTGTTTTTGATTTTTTTTTAAGGAAATTTCCTCATTAAAAAAAAAAAAATCCTTATTTATTGCTGATTTTATTGGAAACTTCATTTTTTTTAGGTATTTTTTTGAGGTAGTTTTCTAGCTCATAGTAAATAAATCTATTGCTGAAGAATTTTCCCTTGACAAAAATTGAAAATTATCTTGAAAGTTTTTTTGAAGATTTTTTTTTTTTTTGCAAATTTTTGTGTATTTTGCCAACTTTGCTGCTTCGTATTCATTTGTCAATCATTTATATTATATTAATTTAATTATTATTATATTAATTAATTTATATTATATTAATCATTTATATATACCCAATTTTTCAAGCAGTTCTCAGTCAAAAGTAAGGTGTTTTGGTTGTTTTTTACAAAATAAAAATATTGTCTGGTGTTTGTGAGGGATTATTATTTACAATTTGGAGGAATTTTCTCGCAAATGATCTTTTATTTTATTGCTAATTCTTAATCAACTTGTCATTTCTTGATGATTTTAATTCCTGATTATTGAAGGACTTTTCTGTTGTTTGAGGTCATTCATAACTAATTTTCAGAAAATGCCCTAAACATTTTTACATATTTTTCCAATGAATTGTCATAATTTGGGGGAATTTTATTACAAATATGAGTACTTTTTTGCAGAATTTTATCAAATTGTTTCTCATTTTAAGATGTCTGATTTGGAAAACAAAATCATTTTGTAATTATTTTCGTAATTGTTTTGTTAATTCAATTTTTTTCATTAACTTTTTTTAGATCATTCCATTGATTTATATTTCCAATTTTTTTATCATTTGTTAATGATCATGAAATTTGTCTGTGATTTTCAGGTTTTTTTTTTTTTAATGATTTTACTGTTATTTCTTCAAAGATCAAGGGGAATTTGACGTCCTATTAAAAATCATTTCTTGATAATGATCAGGTAATTTATTGATTTTTTTTTTTTTCCAGGTCATTTCTATGTGATTTTTACATCCAATCTTGTAAATATTTTTAAAATTATTGTGATTGATTTTTGGTCAATTAAAAAAAGAAAATAAAAAAGAAAATCAATAAATAATTGACCAATTATTTTCGGGTGGAATTCTTCACATCTCTCAGTGTCCAACAGACGATCAATAAAGGATCAATCAATGTCCAAGCCCTGCTCCGACTCCCCCCCCCCTCCTCCCCCGGTGTGGGCGCTACTTGGGAAAAAGGCTAAATCGCAGCGCGAACACACACACAATCACACACACACTCGCCACACACATCGCCTCCGATCTCTTGCCAGTAATTTGTTTGGAGCACACACACACATACACGCACACACACACACACACGGAGCACGGCAGTGTGTGTGTTTAAGCGCACATTAATCACATAGGATAAACAGCACAATCCACCAGCACAAATAAAACACACAACCACGGAGGGAGCTGGGGTGGAGGCTCATGTGACTGTCGACGACAAGGATTTGGAAACACACACACACGTGCGCGCGCACACACACACACACACACACACACACACACACACACACACAGGCGTAATTGTGCGAAGCGTCCATGTCTCGGCGGCTGCAGCAGGTTAAAGGGACGTTTACGGCTCAAATCACCACAAACTCCCAATTGTTTTTTATCCCATCAGACTTTCAAGACTTTGTGCGTTTTTTTTTTTTTTTTGTTTTTTTTTTGGTCCTAAGAAATTTCTAAATGGACTTTGGAATTTTTTTTTACTCTAAAATAAAAATGTTAATGTTGGTTCCATTTTTCTGAAATTTTCAATTTTTTTTATTGTTGAATTCACGATTTCAAAAAAAAAAAAATTAAATCCATGTGATTTATTGCGAATGTTAAATTATCAGACTAAATTTGGAGTCGTTTATTTACACGTGTAAATCCAAGGGGGCGGCCGATCGATCAGATATTGAACAGGAGCGGTTTGTTGTGTGGGAATGGGGTCAAAGGTCGTCACCTGCTGCCGGCAACAAAGTTGTGCATCTTTTTGTTGTTGTTTTTTTTTTTTTTTTGCAGAACGGTAATGATATTGGAGATAAAGTTGAAAATTGTCCACGTTTTCTGGAAATTTCTTTAACTCACTTCCTGTCTTGTTTGCGGCAATTTAAGGTAATTTATTGCTAATTTTGCACAATTTTTTAGGTCATTTATTGCAGAACTCATGTAATGTATAGCAATTATTCAGGTTATTTTTTCGTTTATTGCACATTTTCTGGTTTTATTTTTTTCTATGGCCATTTCTGACATTTATTGCAATTCAATTTTTTTTTTGTATTAATGTCATTTATTGCTATTTTTTTTCTGGTAAGTTTCCACTGCTTTTTAAAATGAAAGCAGGAAAGTGGGCAGCTTATTTCTCAGATGATTCAGGGATTTTCCTCAAATCTTGATCTCAGTTTTTATGATTATAATATATATATATATCATTATTTCAAATATTTTCAAATTTTTAGGTGAATTCTACTTGTCTCCCCAATTTTTTTTCCTTTTTTTTTTTTTTTTTTTTTTTTACCATTGCGCAAACAAAGAAAACCCTTTGGCTTTTTTTGGTCCCAACTCAGGTCAGTTTTGAATTAATTTTTCTATTTTTGAAAAGTGCAGGGAATTCTTTTCAAATCTCTCACGAATTGTTTTGGCAAAATTTTGACCATTTTTCTCCCCCCCTCCTCCCCCCCCATTTTGAAGCAGTTTTTCGGCGGGGGATTTAATCGGATCCTAATTTTTGGGGGGGTCCGCTGGTCGAGACCAGACACCCGAGGAGAACCCGGGGGTTTCGGCGGAGAACCTCCTCCGGAGCGAGCAATCACATGAGGCTGCAGTTCTCCGTCTGCTTCTTCAGGTCCTCCAGCGTGGCCTGGGCCTTGTCCTTCAGCTGGTCCATGTCCACGTTCTGCAGGTTGGACAGCTGGCCCAGCACCGACTGCTTGTGCGCCTCCTCCTGGTTGTCCTCGGCGATCATCTTGGCCAGCTCCGTGGGCAGAACCACGTCGTCGCCCGCCTGCTGGATCTGGGTTTCGTCCACCTCGTTCTGACGGAGACACCGGACGCAGCTCAGAAACTGACCTCTTCTCCTTGTCCCCAAATTTTTATTGCAATTTTTAACCAAATTTTGCTTTTTTTTTTTTTTTTTGCAAAATTTTCGTCTTTTTTTTTTTTTGCAATAGAAAAATTGATGGTAAGTTCGTTCTGATTTGCCGAACTTTACTTTCTTGCCAAGTTTCACTTTTTTTAAAAAAGGAAAAAAAATGCTACTTTTAGGTTGTTTTAGTTGAATTTGAAATTGGGGAAAAAAAAAAAAATTACAAAAACAGATCAGAAATGGGACTTCATCTTCCCGACCTTATACTTACAAAATACTTATATTTTATTTTATAATTATATATATTTTTCAATTTCAATGCCAAAAAAGGATCTGAAAAAAAAATTCCCCATTTCTTCCAAATGATGAGAAAATTAAAATACAAAATTTTCCAGTAAAACGGTAAAGAAATGACATGGAAAATTTTGTAAGAAATTATTTTCAAAAAATTTGAAGAAAATAAAAAACTGGGGATGCAACGGCAATATTAATAGGCAATAACAAGAACAACGAAGAAATGGTCGGTAATTATATGAATGTGACTGATGATATGACGGAATTAAAACATTTCAAATTGAATTACAATTTGTATGAAAAATTATGTATCTTAGATAAAAAAGATTTTTGGAAAAAAAAGGAATTAAGTAGTATAGGAAAAAAAAGTATTATAAGATTATCTTCAAAAAAAATTTTGAAAAATGATCCAGAGATACAGAGGAAATCATGAAATCATTAAAATTTGATTTAAATTAAAGAATATTATGGAAGGATTTCATTTAAAAAATGCATGGAAATTGGCACGAAATTAGCAAAAGTAAAAATCGAGGAAATTTGATTGAAAAATGCATTTTACAATTCTAGGACAAAAAAAAAAATGAGAGAAAAATATTTCTTAAAAAATTGAATTTTTGGAAGAAATTCGTGGAAAAAAAAAAAAAAGAAAAATGATGAAGATGAATTATGCCAAATCTGAGAACATGTATTCAAACAGAGAAAAAGTAAAAAATACCCCTCCAAAAATGCTGAAATAAATAATTTCAAAAAAAACAAATTTCAGGCTATCATTTAGAAAAAAAAATATGAAAAGAATTTGTTTCAAAATTTTCAATCAAATGCTTCAGAAAAATACCCCCAAATAATTCAACTCATTTTCAAACGTTGGCCGAGAATCAGAAACAAATATCCTAAAAATGGTCTCCAACAGAAACAATGAAATGAAAAAAAAATATATATGAAAATATCCAAAAAACGGGACAGATAAGCTGAAGATGGATCGAAATAAAAAGTTACCAGACTGGAATTTCCTGTAAATAAGAGTGAATGATCAACTTCCTGTCGTTAAGGGGCCACTTCCTGTGGTTTCCCGTGGCGTACCTTGGGCAGCCTGTACTTTTCCCTGAAGTGACTCCTGACGGTGGCGCGCTCGGCTTTCTTCTGGGCAAAGTTGGCCTCGCGCTCCTGCCTGCAGGACGAACAGGACGAGCCGAGATCAGGAGGCCGCTTTCGGCGGGAAAATATCCGGGGGCGGAGCCAAGCGCGGCGGCCCAGCTGTCAATCATCAGCTCCATATATAGATCCATATCTATATGCACAGAGGTCACGTTGTTCGGCAACCTCTTGCTGATTGTTTATACAATCAGTCGTCTATTTTTATTTTCGCTGATGTGTGAGTGTGTGTGTGTGTGTGTGTGTGTGTGTGTGTGTGTTTTTGCTCGCCGTAACCCGAAGCCCTTCTGCATGATCATGTGCTTGTGTGTGACGTGCGTGCCTGCAGCTGACGGCTGAAGGACTAAAAGGGCGTCGGAGGGGAAAAACAAAACCAGACAAAACAAACCAGAACGGATTTGGAGTCAGAAATGGGAATTTCAATGAAATATTTAAAAAAAAAACAACTGTAAAATCTGTAAAAAAAATAACCAGAAAATTAACCAAATATTACCATGAAATTAATAAAAACATGACATTAAGTTCAACAAAAAATTGTCATCAAATGCACCAAATGTGTCCAGAAAATTAGTTAAATATTACATCAAAATGAGTCAAATCTATAAAACAGCAATTAGACAATCAATGTAAAAATGAAAATATTATCAGTAAAAACTACCATAAAATCAACAAGAAAGATGAAAACCTACCTTAAGATCAATTAGATCAGTTAAAAATAACCATAAAATTATCCCAAAATACAGGGAGTGCAAACAAAAATATAAGTTCATTAAAAAATGACGCAAATAAAATAAAAAAGGAACTCCTTTGAAATAAACAAAAAAGGGAACAGCAACGTAAATTTAAAAACGACCATAAAATGATCACAAAATACTGGAAATGGATGAAAAAAAATGTATGTTAATTAAAAAAAATGACCAATTTCAAACAAAAAAAAAACCTTAAAATTAACAAAAAAAATTAGTTTGAAATCAATTCAAAAATCACATTATAACATATTATTATTTATAAAAACAATCCAAAATGTCTCCTTGCAAGGTTTCCGTGGAACCAGTCGAAAACTATATACAAAAAAATGAAAATAAAACAAATAATAATAATCAAATGAATAAAAACCAACAGAAATGAGATGGTCTTCCTGCTGCAGGGCATCATGTGACCCGAAAGCTGCAACATGGAAATTTCCTCAGAGCACGCGGAGCTTCTGAGGCCATAATTCACTTCCTGTGAAGGTCAGGGCTCCTGGAGGTTTGTGTGTGTGTGTGTGTGTGTGTGTGTGTGTCTATGACATCACTTCTGCTTCCATCACTGAAAATGAAGATGATCCCAGAAGATGGAGGAGAAAAACGAAACACAGACTTTCCCCAGACGTGATGAACGTGGTGATGCCGCAGAACGTGTGAGGAACCCGGAGGACCCGTGTTCTCCTGCGTGTTGTGTAACCATGACGATGTTCAGAACGTCATATAAATGACATCCGGTCAGAACCCGCGGCTCTCCGGTCCTCCTCGCCTGACCTTGGTCTGACCTTCAACCGTCCTCCGTGGACCCGAGGCGGAGAACGTCACGAGGCTCGAGTGACACGGCCGGACGGAGAACATGTGGAACATCTTCACATGGACGCACAACGTGTTCAGATGGAACATGTTTGTGTGTTGATATTCCACATGTCTCTGCACGTGGAATATCATCACATGAATGCTGAGCATGTTCCTCTAGATGTGGAACATGTATGTGTGCACACGGAACGCAGAACATCTTCACATGCAGGTGGAACATCTTCACATTGAATGGGAACATCTTCACGTGAACTTGGAACATAGTCACATGCATGTGCAACATCTTCACAAGAATGGGAACATCTTCTCATGCATGTGGAACATCTTCACATGCATGTGGAACATCTTCACATGGATGTGGAACATCTTCTCATGCATGTGGAACATCTTCCCACGCATGTGGAACATCTTCACATGCATGTGGAACAATATTTCACATGAGCGTGGAACATCTTCACATGAACGTGGAACATCTTCTCATGCATGTGGAACATCTTCACATGAACGTGGAACATCTTCTCATGCATGTGGAACATCTTCACATGAGTGTGGAACATCTTCACATGAACGTGGAACATCTTCTCATGCATGTGGAACATCCTCACATGCATGTGGAACATCTCTCATGCATGTGGAACATCTTCGCATGCATGTGGAATATCTTCTCATGCATATGGAACATCTTCACATGAACGTGGAACATCTTCTCATGCATGTGGAACATGTTTAAATCAGAAAGAGCAACGTTCTCGCACTTTTTTTGCAACTTTTACCTGGATTTATAATATTTTGTAATGAATATTTAACATCTATTTCTGTCATGATTGACATTTTTCCTGGAATTGTTTTGTAATTACAGGCTAATTCATGTATCATAGGGTCAGTTTGTCGCGTCACTTTGCGACCTCGACATTTATTCGATCTTTTTTCGCGACGTTTTTACGTCAAACTGCGAAACTAACGCCTCAAAAAAATGGCGCCGCGGAATTCGAAAACGTGTCAAGTTACCGCTTTTTACCCGCCGCAACGTCTTATTTTGAAATTCAAGCAAACTTCCGCCGGAAGCGACCGAACCGTTTGACAGACGGAGCAAAGGTCCCCGGCGGAACCGCGGCTTCCAGCTCGGATCCACCAGGAGGAACACGGACCTTCTCCGTGGAACCCTGATCCACAAGCTGGACCAGGATCTCCTCCGTGGAACCCTGATCCACAAACTGGACCGGGATCTCCTCCGTGGAACCGTGGACCACCTTGGGGACCGGGATCTGCTCCACTAGGTGGAATCCGGATCTTCCTGGTCCTCCTGGTGGAACCAAGGTCTCCTCCGTGGAACCTGAGCCGTGGGAGGTTCTTTCGCGTCCACGGAACTTCACACGCGTGCAACCGAGCTCGTGTCACCACTCTCACCAATGCGTAAAAGCAGGCGCGCGCACACACACACACACACACACACACACACACACACTTACTTCTCCTCCTCCAGCTGTTGCTGGTACTGCTCGAACTCCTCCTGGGTCATCCCCTGCGCCGCCGCCTCGGACTTCTCCCCCTCGGGCTTCTCCTCGGTGAGGCCGCCGGTCAGGTTCTTCAGCTGCCCGCCGACCATGTGCTTCACCATGAACGCCATCGCCGCGCGCGCCAAGCACGAGTTGGCGCGACCTCGGAGAACAAGAAGAAGAAGAAGAAGAAGAAGAAGAAGATGGAGAAGAAGAAGAAGAAGAAGATGGAGAAGAAGAAGAAGAAGAAGAAGAAGAAGACGATGGAGAAGATGGAGAAGATGGAGGAGGTCCAAGAGGCTGTGGAGGAGGAGAAGAGGAGGATGCGCGTCGCGTGCGCTCCGCTGTTCAGCAGCGCTCGTGTCGGACAGCTCCGTCCGCGCGCCGCGAGCGAGGGGGGTTGGGGGGGGGGTGGGCGCGTGAGTCAACAAGTTTGGCGCCGCGCGCCGCCAATCCCGTGGCTCCGCGCGCGCACGGCGTCCAATCCCGGAGGAGGAGGAGAAGGGGGGCGTGGTCCCGTGATTCCACGGCTGATTAGAAAGTGGGATGAGACAGACGGGGGGGGGGCGTGTGTGTGTGTGTGTGTGTGTGTGTGTGGGGGGGGGGGGGGTAGCACGTGCCAAGCCTCCGTGTCCCCTGGCGCCGCCGTCCGGTTCACCGGCGCCTCAGACCGTCCGCTCACACACACACACACATACACACACACACACACACACACACACGCGTGCTGTAATTGGAGGAGGTGAGTCAAATGCCCCCCCCCTTCTCTCTCTCTCTCTCTCAAACCACACACACACACACACACACACACACACACACACACACACACACACACACACACACACACATTCACTCTATCCCCGTTGCCTTCCAGGGTGTGGCGTGTGTGTGTGTGTGTGTATGTGAGAGAGAAAGAGAGAGAGAGAGACAGAGTGCGTGTGTGTGTGTGTGTGTGTGTGTGGGACAAAACACAAACAAAAGCCAGAGGTGTAAAAACACACCTGGTGAAGGCACGTCCAGAAGATGTGTGGATGAGCAGGGGTTACACACACACACACACACACACACACACACACACACACACACACACACACACACACACACACACACACACACACACAGAGGATATCATAGGAATTTTCAGAAGTCATGACATTTGAAGTGACATTGATGTGATAAAACATTTTCATGCAACACAACAGAATTTTCATGTGATATAACAACATTATCATGCGAAATTGTGACATTTTGTGACATTTTGACCAGAAATGTTGACAAATTAACGCGAAACCGTGACATTTCAACAAGAAATTGTGACATTTTGAAGAGAACTACGACTAATTGGACGTTTTTGACCTGAAAATTGTGGATTCAATGTGGCGACATTCAATGTGTGACGTGACATTTGGAAATGACACCATGTGATGTCGTGACATTTAAACATTTTTATGTGATTCTTATGTGATTTTCATGTGATTCCTATGTGATATAACATGTTTACAAGAAATTGTGACATTGTGACCTGCATTCGCGTCATTTGCCCCGATATCAAGACATTTTCAAGGGGAATTGTGACATTTTAACGTGAATTAATGACATTATTGAATGGAACTAAGACTTTTTAGTGACAATTTGTGACATCAAATGTGAATTTGACATTTTGACGCAATTTTATGACATTTTGACATTTAACAGAGACATTTTAACAATAGCTTGTGACATGTTGCAGAGAAATCGTGACATATTTGGACGTTTTGACTTGAAATAGTGACACATCTCAGTGATATCGTGACATTTGATGGTGTGACGTGATATTTTCACGACACCAAAACACCTGATGTGATATCGTGACATTCAGTGTGATAAAATATTTTTACATGATGTAACAACATTCGTGACATTTTAACACAAATTGATGACATTTTGACCAAATATCGTGACATAGTGACGTGAAACTGTGACATTTCAATGAGAAATTGTGACTTTTCAACACCAATTTACGACAATTTGATACGGAAAAAAGACATTTTAGTAAGAAATTGTGATGCTTTGACTGGATATTGTGACAGAGTGACGTGAAACTGTGACATTTCATTGAGAAATTATGACACTATAATGCAAATTACAATATTTTGACACGAAACCAAGACATTTTAACCAGAAATTATAACTTTTTTACCAAAAATTGTGACATTTTGACTGGATATCATGACATTTTGACCAAATATTGTGACAAAGTGACGTGAAACTGTGACATTTCAACAAGAAATTGTAACTTTTCAGCACTAATCTACAACAATTTGACACGGAAACGACATTTTAGTGAGAAATTGTGTCATTTTGACCAAATATTGTGACACTTTGACGGGATATTGTGACAAAGTGCCTTGAAACTGTGACATTTCATTGAGGTATTGTGACATTTTAATGCAAATTAACAATATTTTGACACGAAACCAAGACATTTTAACCAGAAATTATAACTTTTTTACCGAAAATTATGACATTTTGACTGGATATCATGACATTTTGACCAAATGACAAAGTGACGTGAAACTGTGACATTTCAATGAGAAATTGACTTTTCAACGCCAATTCATGACATTTTAGCGAGAAATTGTGTCATTTTGCAGAGAAATCATGACTTTTTGATGTGACATTTGGTCGTTTTGACCAGAAATGGTGACACATCTCCGTGATATCGTGACCTCCCGCGGTGCGACTCGGTCCGAAGGAGTCCAGGACGTTTCCCGGCTCCCTCCCAGTCCAACCTCCCCCTCCTGGCCTCGGGGGAGCCGGAGCTGTTTATCGGCGACGGCGAGCGACGCGGCGTCGCGTCTAAAAATACGAGCGTCTCGGTGTTCCTGCGGAGTATTTTCAAATCTCTCGATGGGGGATCCCCTTCATCCGGAGCAACTTTGATCAGCAGTCAACATCTCCAGCCTCCTCATCCTCCTCGCCGCATCCTGACACCTGCCCTACTTTCACCGTCCCCGCGGAACCGACGCCTCGTTTTTTTTTGTTTTTTTTTTTGTCACAGGCTTAGCGATGCTACGTTAGCATGCACCTGGATCTTCCTCCGACTTCAAAGGTGCCGCGGCGAAACGACGGTGCCAGATCAGACTTGTAATCTGTGTGAAATTGAATAAAAGGCGAGGAACCCGTGTCGACATCAGAAGAACATCCTCCCCTCGGCGCCTGCGACGCCCCGCTTTCCTTCCTCCAACGCGAGGTTTTGGCTGACCTTTGAACGCCAGCTGTTCCAGAAGGTTCCTCGCTAGGAGCCCGGGGACGTTCCTTCTTCCAGCTCAACCACGACAGCCGGTCGATCCCTCCTGTGAAATCTCCACGTATGCTAATCTCTTTGTATGCTAGTTGATTAGCATACAATTAGACGGAAAGCACGTGTTCGTCCCCGCGCTCGGCGCCGTGATCCCGGGCCAATCACAGCCGAGAGGCGGGATGAGAGGCGGGGCTTAACCTGGACGGGTCACCTGTCAATCGCTTACAGAGACATCCAAAGGTTCAGCTTCTCATTCACACCTGCTGACTGCTTCTGGAGCATCGGAGAGAAGATGGAGAGAAACCAGGCAGGAGAACCTGAGGAGAACCGAAGCAGGACAACATGGAGGGAACCTTGGTAGGACAACCATTAGAAAACCTAGCTTGGGAGGGGAGAACCTTGAGAAAACCCTGGCAGGAGAAGCTAAAGAGAACCAAGGTAGGGAGATCTTGGAGAACCCTGGCAGTAGAACATGAAGAGAAACCAGGCAGGAGAACATGAAGGGAACCTGTGTAGGACAACCTAGCTTGGGAGGGGAGAACCTGAAGAGAACCCTGGCAGGAGAAGCTGAAGAGAACCAAGGTAGGGTGGGGAGATCTTGGAGAACCCTGGTAGGAGAACATGGAGAGAATCGAGGTAGGAGAACCTTGAGAGAACCCTGGCAGGAGAAGCTGAGGAGAACCGAAGCAGGACAACATGGAGGAGAACCTTGGTAGGACAACCATTAGAAAATCTAGCTTGGAGAGGAGAACCTTGAGAAAACCCTGGTAGGAGAAGCTAAAGCGGACCATGGTAGGGAGATCTTGGAGAACCCTGGTCGGAGAACATAAAGAGAATTGAGGTAGGAGAACCTTGAGAGAACCCTGGCAGGAGAACATGACGCGAACCTATGTAGGACAACCATAAGAAAACCTAGCTTGGGAGGGGAGAACCTGAAGAGAACCCTGGCAGGAGAAGCTGAAGAGAACCAATGTAGGGTGGGGAGATCTTGGAGAACCCAGGTCGGAGAACATGAAGGGAACCTAGGTAGGACAACATGAAGACAAACCCAGCTATGGAGAGGAGAACCTGAAGAGATCTGAGGTAGGGTTTGGAGATCTTGGAGAAAACCCCGGCAGGAAGGGACGAACCTTGAGAGAACCGGTCGAACCCGGGTTTGCACCGTTGCCATGACGACACACTTCCTCAGCTTCCTCAAACGGGGTGTAAATCGCAGGACGTGGGCGTGAACGCGGCGCTCACCCCTGGTTCACCCCCCGCGGAACGCAACATCAAAGGGTCCGCGGGCGCCGCCGATAAACCCTCATGGTCAAACATGGCGGGGAGGAAGGGGAGGAAGGGGGGGAAGGGGAGGAAGGGGGGCAAACAACCTAAAAATAGGAGCATGTTAATTCTCTGCGCCGGATTAGTTCATTTTTCCTGCCTGCTGACGTCTTGCTGCAGCGCCGGGAGTGCAGGTGCAGCAGGAGCGCACGCCGCTCTGCACGCCACGCCGCCGCCGCACAGATGTTCCCACATTGTTTTTTGTTTGTTTTGAACACATTGTCCCCGTATGAGGACCACAAAACATTTGAACAACACTGATCAGTTCCTGTTGTGATGCTAAATAGCTAGCATGCTAATGCGCTTGGACCGCAAGACCTCTTTTGAGGACATTGTGCGGTGAGTCCCTTAATTTTTGGCAGTATGTACATTTTGACGTAATAGTGGACCGCTTGTCCCCATATGAGGACGCTACATTTAGCATTATAAATTGAAAGGAATTGATTTGTGGTAAACTTGAAGTCAAAATTTAACGGCTATACATTGCTTTTTTTTTGGAACGGTTAACGGCTGGCAATTTAACGGCTGATACGCGCTAAATTTTAAGGCATAAAGAAGTCAAATTCTACGGATGGACGTCGATGTCACGGCTAGCAGAGCTCAGCTGAACAGCTGGATGTCAATTTAGTTGAGGGATGTCAATTTAACAGCTAACAGATGTACATTTTAAAAGCTAAACATCTATTAAATGGCTCAAAGAAATCACAGACATCAAGTTCAGCAGCTAGATGTCTGTCTAACGGCTAACAGGAGCCCTGTTTTATGCTAAACAGACATCGATAACAGCTGGATTTCAATTTAGCGTTGAATAGATGTGAATAAAACAGCTAGATGCTAATTTAAAGGCTAACGGATGTACATTTTAACAGCTAGCCATCAATTTAATGGCTAAAAGAGATCAAATCTCACAGCTAGCAGGCATCAAATTCCACCACTAGATGTCAATATCACGACTTTCAGATGTCTATTTATGTTTAACAGAAATGGATAAAAACAGCTTGATGATAATTTAACAGCTAATTGATATTAAAATTCACCACTGGACTCAACGGCTAAAAGGAATCAAGCTTAACGGCAACCAGATGTTAATGTAGCGTCCGACAGATGTCAAATTTTGACTCTAAATGTTATTTTAATGGCTACAAGGAGTAAAATTCAACAGCTGCAAATCAATCTTACGGCTGCAGTTTAACTTCTATACATCAATTTAGCAGGTAAACCTCAATTCAACAGCTAACCGATGTCAAATTCAACCACTGGACATCAATTTAAGGGGATAAAAAAATTGGATTTAAGGGCTAAGAGACATCAATTCAACAGCTAGGCATCAATTTAACGAGCAGATGTCAAAATTAACCGCTAAAAAACTTCAGTTCAGCAGCTCGATGTCAATCTAGCAGCTAAACGACATCGAATAGAACCGCTAGGAGCCAATTTAATGGCTAAAAGAAGTCTCATTGAATGGCTAACAGACATCAGTTTAATGGCTGGATGTCAACGTAGCGGCTAACAGATGTCAAATTTAACTGCTTAAATTCACTTTAGCGGCTATAAGAAGTCAAATATAAATGCAGGAGGTCAGATGGAGATGCAGTGGCTGATGATTCACCATATATACATGCATATTCCATATCTTACATGTATATTACATGCTAGTACACACTGCTGCTCCCAGGCAGGATTAGGAGAGTGTGAGTGTGTGTGTGTGTGTGTGTGTGTGTGTGTGTGTGTGTGTGTGTTCTCCAGGTTCTGATCCTCGGCAGCCGAGTTCCACCTTTTGTTTCCGTAGACGAGGGATTAGACTCATCCAGACGAATGTTCCCCGAAGCAGCCGCCGCTCACACGCTACACGCTTTTACAACTCACACAGGCGCCGCTGACGCCATCAGCAAATCACTGGGACGCCTGCGTGTGTCTACGTACGGTGTGTGTGTGTGTGTGTGTGTGTGTGTGTGTGTGTGTGTGTGGGTGTGTGTGCGTCACTCTAATCCCATTAAAAGTGAAACCTCCGGATGGAGTCGATGACACAACTCCGTGTCGTAGCATACAGACGTCGGAGGCCGTACAGGAAGTGAGGTTGGGCTTCGTCCTTCATCACTTCCTGTTAGCATACCCGGCTAACACTGTGCTACAGCAATCTATGGAAAGAGTAGTTTTGTAACAGAAGAGTCGAAATGCCACAGGAATAAAGTCATAATATCAGATGAAAAATATAAAGAGTAATAACATGAGAATAAAGAATATTAAATAGTGTAAAATGTAATGAGAGTATTTTAATAATACAACGTCAAAAAGGTGTTAAGTTGTAATCTTAAATTGACAGTAACGTGTGTGTGTGTCACTAATCTTATTAAGGCCGTACAAGAAGTGTCTTCGGGCTTCCTCTCGCATTACTTCCTGTTAGCATACCCGGCTAACACTGATTTACGACACTCTAGAAAAAGTGCGGATATAATAGGGGCAGAGTCAAAATGTTACAGGAATAAAGTTAAAATACTTGATGATAAATATAGTTAAAAGTAATAACATTGAAATGTTTATATAATATAAGTTACATTGAGAATAAAGTAATTCTACAACTAAAAAAGGTATAATAATAGGTTGTGATACCAAATGAAGAAAGTAATGTGGGTTGGATGGTGTTAGAAAGTGTGTGTATGAGTGTGTGTGAGTGTGTGTGTCCTAAATGTCACGCTAATCAAAACACAAACATCCCTGGGATTTTATTTTCCCGGCCTGATGCTCCGCCGCCGCGTGGTGCCGTATGTTGGCGGGCTCGTGGCGCGTGGCGCCCCGTGGCGTGTCGGCATGGCGACCGTCCTCGCGGAGTAAAATCAACCGGCCCCCCGAGGGGAAGCTGATCTTGCCGGAAAATACCACTGATTACGTTTGTCAGCCGAGGACAGGGTCAGGGGGGGCGGAGCCTGGTCCAGGGGGCGGGGCCTGGCCAAGGGGGCGGAGCCTGGTCCAGGGGGCGGGGCTTCACCTCATTTCCATTCGGGTTCAGGCGGCCATGTTGCTCCGTGTCTGTTGAGACAAAAAACAAAAAAATAACAAATGTAATATCTTAATATGAGGTCATAATATTATACATTATGAAATATTGTTGCCAACATTTTCCTATGGGAATTGAACTTGAATTTCTTTTTTTGTGCAAACTCATCCTCGCCACCTGTGATTGACAGCTGACCCGTTCACGTTAAACCCCGCCTCTCGACCCGACTTCAGCGAGGATTGGCTGAGAATAGAAGAATGGATGAATGGTTAAACGCATTAACTTTTTTTCATGTACTACTGCTGTCCTCATGTGAGGACATAATGTAAATATATATTTTTTTAAATTGTTTTACCAAAAAAAAAAAAAAAATACACCATTACCTGAATATATTTTACATAGCAGTAATATTTCATAGTTGAAAAAAAGCCAATGTCCTCATTTGGGCACAATTTATTTATTGATTTAAAATAAATCAATAAATAAATAGAAAGCATTTTTTTTTTAAAAAAGCACAAGACAGTGTTTGACAGTGGTTGGAGTCAACAAAAATTGAATAAAGTGGATTTTTTATGAGCAAGAAGAAGCCATCGGGACCTCCATGTCCTTATTTGAGGACAATGGTTTTTTTTTTTTTTGAAAAGCACTATATATTTTTTTTTTTTTAAAAAAGCACAAGACAGTGGTTAGTAGTCCTTCAAATATTGATCAATTCGAAATTTTCATAAGCACACAAAAGTCATAATGACCCCGACGTCCTCTTTTGAGGACAATTATTTCTTTAAAAATAGCACCTCTTTTTTGGAAAAGCTTTGCACAGGTGGAATTTTTAGAAACAAGCAGAAGTCATCAGGACCCCACGTCCTTATTTGAGGACAATTTATTTTATTTTATTTAAAAAGCACTTTTTAAAAAAAAAAAAAAAAAAAAAGCACAAGACAGTTGTTTAGTAGTCCTAGATAAATTGATTAATGCGGAATTTTTGTTAACAAGCAGAAGTCACAATGACCCGGACGTCCTCATTTGAGGACAAAGCTCTCCGTCACGGTTCCCAAAAATCCCGCTCTGTGTGGCGGCCTTGGCGCTAAAGCCACGGCGCCCATGGGGGGTTTTAAACCCACGGGAGCTACTTAACGCTAATACAAGTTAGCGCCTCGTCGGACGCAGGCGGATATCAACGTGACGCCGCTCGGATGTGGGCCGGCCGGCTAGCGGAGCGCGGCCTCAGCCGGGCCGGCGGCTGAAAATAGCGAGCAGGCATGCGAGCGGATTAGCGAGCGGCTGGGCGTTTAACAGGAAGTGTTATTAGAACAGCGGGTCGTAGGTGGAGGATGGCGGGTAATATTTATATCCAGCGATCGGGGGGATCCTGACTTGATTTATGACAATCTATGAAGAGTCATTTCATAAGATATTAATAAGATTCTAAATATAATGAGTAATAACACGATGAGAATAAAGAATATTCAAGAAAAATATTTACATCATGTAATAATGGGAGTATTCTAATAATCCGACTTGATGTGAGAAGTGTGTGTGTGTGTGTGTGTGACTAATGTCATTAAAAGTGAAACCATTGGATGAAGTCATGCGTTGTCGTAGCGCACAGACGTAGCAGGCTGTACAGGAAGTGTCTTTGGGCTTCCTCCCGCATCACTTCCTGTTAGCATACCCGGCTAACACTGATTTACGACAATCTAGAAAAATGGGCAGAGTCGAAATATCACAGGACTAATGTTGAAATACTTCATTAATATAGTTAAAAGTAATAACATGCTGAATTATTATTTATATATATAAGTTAAATGGGGGCATAAAAGACTAAAAAAAAGATGTGATAATAGGTTGTAATATTAAAAAAAAAAGGAAGTAATGTGGGTTGGATGGTGTGTGTGTGTGTGTCACAAATGTCACGCTGATCAAAACACAAACATCCCTGGGATTTTGTTTTTCGGCGTTGTCGCTCGGCTGCTCCGCGGCGCTCGGAGGAAACCTGACGCCACTTTCAATCATTTCACAATTCCTTCCTTTTAACATTCGTCCCTCGCGATCCGCCGTCCTCGTACCTCTTTGTTTACGTTCTCCGTCGAGGACTCGGGGTCTCCGGAGGCGGGATTAAAACGCCAAGTCATATCCCGTGACCTCTTGGTTTTTTCGGGGTGCTTTCTTTTTTTTTTTTTTTTTAATTTCCCCTGTGGGGTTTTAAGAATATCATGCGGATAAAAGACGTCCCGCCGCGAGAGGACGGCTGTTTATCGCGTCATTGTTTTGAAAGCAGGGGCTCCTCGGTCGGACGTCCTCGTCGGAGGACTCGGGGTCGCCGCGGCGAGAATTCGGGAATTCTAATGAGACGCCGTAAAGGTCAAAGGTCATGTTTTTTTTTTTTTTTCCCCCTCCTCTCTGTCTTCCATCATGCCTTCCCTCAATCCCCCTCCATCTCCTCCCCCTTCCTGTCCTCCCTTCCTGATTTAGACCTCTTGCCTGAGAGGAACATGGGAGCACAATGGGTTAGCGCTGGCTGAGCCTAAATGGAATTAGCAAACCGGAAAATTCCCCCCTTTCGTGAATAGATGCAAACAATCGTCGGGCTGAGGGTGAACGGGGGGGAAGGAGGAGGAGGAGGAGATAAAGCGAGGAAGTCAGAGAGGATGGGTGAAGGAGGAGGAGGAGGAGGAAGGGCTGAAAAATGGCTGGAGACGGGGTGAAGGTCAGTGTGAGCGAGGAAGAAGAGCGAGGAAGGTTTCTTTTTTTTTATTTACACAAGCCATTTCGCCGGCAAATTATTCCCTGATATTTCCGGCTTAATAAAAAAACAGGAGATAATCCCTGTGTGTGTGTGTGTGTGTGTGTGTTCATCAATTCCCTTTGATCACGTTGGGCTTCACCTCCATCTCCGGCTCCTGGAGATGAGCTCGTCCAATCAGACGCGACGTCTGGATCTGTGTCACAAGCGGGGGACGGCCAAACAGGAAGTCACCTGGAAAGCGTTTGGCGGAGCGGCGAGGAGGGAGCTGGCCGGGGAAAGAGGAGGGAAATCTGCGATGAAAAGGAAGAAAATGTCTTTAAAAGATTGGAAAATTAACAAACGCCGGACGGACGGTCGGACAAAAGGACTGAGATGAAAAGTCAAGTGACGTTGCGACAGAAATTTGATCAGGGAAATATTTAAGAAAATGAGGAAAAATGTGAAAGAAAAAATATGAAAAGAAAATGTATATTTACATATGAAAAAAATGTAATAAAATAGAAAAGAAATGAATAAAAAATAATGTATAAATATAAAAGTGTATAAATATGAAATTAATAGTTACTATTTTGAAAAGAAAAGCACATTTTAAAAGACAATAAAATACAGAAAAACTGATTTAAATGACTAAAAAACGTTTTGTTATTTGTCAAAGTCAACTTGTCAATTCCTCTGCATGTACTGGACGTGAATCAAGATGACGTTTCTCACAATCCATCCTTTTTTTTTTTTTTTATTTTTACCATTTTCATCACATGATTGTAAATGGACAGCAGCAGCAGCAGCAGCCCGGAGGCTTCCAGTGCAAAGTAGCAGCAGTGAAAAACAAAAAGATAAGAAAGTGACAACGTTATTATTAACATTATCAGTGATAAAAGTAAAAGGAGAAGCTTCTCATGGATAACACGTGAACGTATTCTATGAACGCACCGCTCAAACACGCACGTTAAACACACCCCTCGCACGCATCACTTGAACGCACCGTTGCACGAAGCCCTCGAACGCACCGCCGCGCCCGGCGCCCCCTCAGACCTCCCGGCATGCATTGCTCCACCTCTGCATCCCATCATCTGGCGGCGACCCCGAGGTGAGCCCCGAGCATCCGCTCCATCTGCTTCCAGTGTGCTTCATCCCATGTGCACGTGCACACACACACACTAATGTGCAAACACACACACGTGCGAACACACACGCTGACAAACACGTCTCGAAAACACATTTTGGCAGCGATGGAGGAGGAGGTTGTTGTTCAGAGGAGACTCGTGTATTCATCTGCTGCCATCACACACACACACACACACACACACACACACCTAGCTCCCCCCACATGCGCAGTCATGCCATCAACATGCCTCCTGCTTGTTATGTAACCCCCCCCCCCCACTTTTCCATCTAAAGTTGCGACCCTGAGTTGGCGGTGCCGTCAAACATGGCCGCCGGGTCGCCATGGCGATAATCCAAGGAAAAATAATTTGAAAAAAAAATTTAGAAAATAATATTTGTCAAGGATCATATTTTATGCACGGCTGGTTGTTTAAAAGAATCGGAGATGAATTATTTTAAAATCAGAAATAAAATCACTTCCTATCAGGAAACACTCGAAAAAATGCGAAAAAAAGCAAAATAATAGAGATAAATAAATGATGATTAGAATTTAAAATTTATCTAAATAAAAGAAATAAAATTATAGAACAAACAAAAAAAAATAGATGACATGAAAACACGAATAAATAATTTAAACCTGAATAAAATCCAAAAATGAATGAATAAAATGAAAAATCGGAAAAAAAAAAACTTGTCAAAAAATTCCTGAAATTAAACATGAATAAATAGAAAAGTAAATGAATAAATAAAATGAAGTGTGTGTGTGTGTGTGTGTGTGTGTGCAGGGGGTCCCAGTGGACGGGTCTGATCCGAGCACAGCTGATCCCGAGGCCTCGGCGGTCCGGACGGACCAGAAGGGGGCGGGGCCTGAGCCGCCGCCGCCGCCGTCATGTGATTTCCCCACGGCAACAGAGACGAGTCGCTGCGGCTAAAAATAGACGACCGTTTGTTTCCCCACCAAAATAAAATCACCTTAAAAACAAGCAGGAAGGCATTTTGATATCTATTAAAAAAAAGTGCAAAAGAAGAAATGGCTAAAATTTTTTGGTGGCTAAAAAATTTTTTTGAACAAGAATTTTTGATTTGCAAAAAAAATCACAGATTCTATTTAAAAAGTGTCAGTAAAATCTGCATAAAAGGTCAGAAGGAACCCCAACAAAGGTCTGGAGGATCAGAAGGAAAAAAAAAAAATTATCTTAAATCTTAAATAATTAATTATCTTAAATTCAAGAAATAACCTGCCACAAAATAAATCAATAAATAAAAAGATAAATAAATAAATTAAAAACTCGAGAAAGTATGTTTTAATTAATTACCAATAAATTTTGAAATTATGAAAAAAAGTTTACCTTAGAAAAATAAAAGGTAATATAATGAGTAATTACCTGTAAAATGTAACATGCAAAACTGAAAAGCATGACAAAAAAAAAATATATATATATTTTTAAACTGACTAACCATCACTGTAAATAAACCCCCAAACAAAATCATATTAAAAATAGATGTTAAAATTACGAATGACAACAATTCTTTTGAAGTTTCAGGACTAATACTTTTAAAAAGAGCAACTACTTGCTAATTTACAAGAACCTACAAAAAAAAAAAAAAAAAAAAAAAAAAAAAAAAAAAAAACAGAAAAAAAGAAAAACAACATAAAACGACTTAAAAATCAGGGAAATAAACGCCAGCCTTTATCTGCGGCGAGCGTGCACGGTAACCCGGAGTGATCCTGCCGTGCACGAAGACATGCACACGCTCAGACGTGCACGTGCTGGTTGACTTAACAAGGCTCAGTCGCTCTCCATCTGAGTCACCCAGGGCCGTTATTATGGGCGGCGGAGGTGAGGGGGGGGGCGGCGGCCTCATCCTGTCACTTCCTGTGTTCCTCCGTCGGCTCGACGCACAACAACACACACACACACACACACACACACACACACACACACACACACAGGTCGGGGGAAAGGAACGCCTGGCGGGCAGGAAGTGACCTTCGCTGATGTCACCTGCTCTGATTGGCTGGAAGCCTCCTCAGAGGAGAACCTGGAGGAGATGAGAGATCACCAATTTGATTGACAGGTCGAGCCTCCATCCTGGTTGCCCGTGGTTACCGTGGTTACCGGTTGACGTTATTACAGCGTTACCAACATCTTATTACCGTGTAACAACAAGAGTGAAAAAGGAGGAGCCGTTACGTAAAGGCAACAAACTGCGCTCACACACACACACACACACACACACACACACACACACACACACACACACACACACACACACACACACACACACACACACACACACACACACACACACACACACACACACACACACACACGATCCAACACAAACAACACGAGGCCTCTGATGAAATTAAACTTAAAAAAAAGTATTGTGTGCTCGACTGAACCGAGCCTTTTCCCGCCCGGAGGCAGAACTTGCCCCCCTCCCTTCATCTGCCCCCCCATCCGCCCCTTTTGCCCCCCCCCCCCCTCCTGCCCCCCCACAGACCTTTACTGGCTGGATTCAATTAACTCCGGCTCAATCAGAGCATCACGCCATCCGTCATGGCTGAGGGAGGAGGAGGAGGAGGAGGGACCCCCTCCAGGAGTGATGGAGGAAGAAGGGAGGAAGAGAAGAAGAGGAGGAGAAGAAGAAGAGGAGGAGAAGAAGAAGAGGAGAAGACGTTGGATTTATGTGACGGGCTGCCTGAAGACGTTTGGTTTTATCAGGTTAACAGACGTCTGACTACTGGAGAGAGAAAGATGGAGGGATGGAGAGAAAAAGATAGGATGAGAGAGAAAAAGACAGAGAGAGATGGAGGGAAAGAGGGAGAGAAAGAGAGATGGAGAGATAAAGGGAGGGAAAGAAAGAGGGGGATTGGAGAGAGAGAGAGAAATGGAGAGAGAGAGTGAGAGAGAGATGGAGAGAAAGAGGGAGGGATGGAAAAAGAGAGAGGGATGGATGAGAGAGATGGAGACAAAGTGAAAGAGGAAAAGAGAGAGGAAGGGATGGAAAGAATGAGGGAGAGAAAAAGCAAGTGGAGGATGAAGAGCGAGGGAGAGAAAGAGGAGAAACAGAGGGATGGAGAGATAGAAACAGAGTTTTCTCTCCACTCTGACAGGAACCAGTTCTTGGATGAGGGTCATGTGACCTCCTCAGGAGGCGGAGCTTCTGCAGCTCCACTCCTCCACCCATTTACTCCTCTTCTTCCCCTCTTCTCATCCACTCCTCTTCTTCTTCTCCTCCTCTTCTCTTCTTCTCCTCTCCTTCCGGTCTGGATACTGCTGGTTACCATGGGAACCAGCCCATCCAATCCCCTTCCTCCTTCCTGGATCCTACTACGCCCAAAAACTCCGCAAAATGTTAATGAATCCAGGTCTTCATCCCTTCTTCCATTATCGATTATCGATCAGTTATGTTAGTTTGAAAGGTTTCGAAACATTTTAGATGGTTTCACAATGAATTTGCAGAGGAAATGACTCACCAGCGCCCCCTGCTGGAGGGAGGCTGAACTGCAGGGCAAGATTTTACCTTTGACTTTTTATGCTATGACCGCCCGTGTGTGTGTCTGTGTGTGTCAGTGAGTGTGCGTGTGTGTCAGTGTGTGTGTGTGTTGTCGACAGCAAAATTTTCAGAGTGCATCTCGTCACCCGAGCCGCTGAGGACGAGGACGTCTCCTCTGCTCTTCCTCTCACTCTCCAACACTCGCTTGTCCAAAAGCACAAAGCGCAGCACATTTGGACGGCGCGTGGACACACTCACACACACACACACACACACACACACACACACACACACACACACACACACACAAATATATACAAACACATATAAATGCTTAGATACATATACAAACAGTGAAAGCACACACATTGATGCATATACACACACACACACACGCACACACACGCACACACACACACGTACGCACACGTACGCACACACACATAGATGCATACACATAAACACACATATTAAACAGACGCACACAGACACACACAAAGATGCACACACATATTTACCATATGAGTGACTGAGCCAGTGAATATTAAGCTATTTTTTCCCGGTTGCCGTGGAAACCTCCTGACTGGAGGCCATGATGTGTAGCAGGAGAGACACTTAGCCGACCAACAGGCAGCCGTCTGATGGGAGGAGAGGAAGAGGAGGAGAGGAAGAGGAAGAGGAGGGGTGACCTGATGAAGAACAACAACAACATGGCTGCTGAGGAGAAGGTTTGTGGGCGGAGCCTCTTTAACCTGCAGGAGGTTGAACCTGGAGGAAAACACTTGTGGGGCTTCTTCCATCCATCCATCCATCCATCCATTCATCCATCCATCCATCCATACATCCGTCCGTCCATCTGTAAAGCCATCCATCCATCCATCCATCTGTACATCCATCCATCCATATATCCATCCATCCATCCATCTGTACATCCATCCATCCATCCATCCATCTGTACATCCATCTGTACATCCATCCGTACATCCATCCATCCATCTGTACATCCATCCATCCATCCATCCATATATCCATCCATCCATCCATCTGTACATCCATCCATCCATCTATCCATTCATTCATCCATCTATTCACCCATCCATCTGTATATCCATCCATCCATACATCCTTCCATCTCTTCACCATCTCTATCCATCTGTTCACAAACGCATCCATCTCTCCATCAGTCTGTAATCCACCCATCCTCCCCTCTGTCTATCCATCCATCTGTATCTTCACCTATTTATCCATCCATATACTATATCTATACATCTATCTCTCCATCCATCTGTACCTTCATCTCTCTATCATCCCTTCACATATCCATCTATCTCTCCATCTGTCTATCATCCACTCATCCTCACCTCTATCTATATCTGTTCACCCATCCATCCGTCCATCTGTGTGTTAATTTTGTCACATTTACCAGTTCTGCTTGTTTTAAGATCATTCCTTGGCTCATCACACCCTCCCACACACACACACACACACACACACACACACTTTCATATCTGTAGAACGTGCAACCAAGTGTGTATCACCATGAGCCCATCTGCGGTGAAAGTGAGAGATCTGAGGAGGAGGTGCCAAGAACTCATATTTCCGACGCTCCTCAAACACAGCGGCGAAAAAGAACAGTCTCAAGATCCTCGTGAGTCACGACGCCGCTGCCTACGTCGATGTGTGTGTGTGTGTGTGTGTGTGTGTGTGTGTGTGTGTGTGTGTGTGTGTGTGTGTGTGTGTGTGTGTGTGTGTATGTGTGTGAGGTGGTGGGCTGTGATGAGTAATCCAGCTTGGACTGAGGCGATGAGCGTTCGAAATCATGACTGAAGAAACGCTGAATGTGACATCAGACGGAGTCTGACCTGCAGGCAGCGCCGCCACTCACGCCGCCACTTCCTGTTTTGTCGCCGCCGTCCCGTCGAACCGTCCAAAATAATATAATCCTCTGGTTTCAGCTCGTTTGTCACCACCGTCTTGCTCTCAGAGAAGGTCATGCCAGTTGTGGTCACGATAATAATAGTGATAACATGATAACATGTAATAAGACAGTAAGAACATGTTCTAACATGTAATAACACATTATGCTGCTAACATTAACGAGCAACCAGAAGACTCACGGACTGACCGGACCTTCTACGTTCTCCACGTTCTCCTGCCTTTGCTTCCCACTCTGGCTTCTTCTCGCACCCCAATAAAACCAGCAGTTGGCACTGCTGTGGATCAGCGAGGTTTCAGGTTCTGCTCCCGTGTTCTCCTGGGTTCCCACTGTGGGTTCCGTCCACGTTCTCCTGCTTGGCTTCTCCTCGGGTCATCGGACCTCCTCTGGGGCGTCCATCAGGGGCAGGACCTGGTACCCCGCACATTTCAGTACCCGGTCACCGGTGCTTCTCGATTTCTCGGTCTGGTCGAGGTTCGAAGCGGAGGCCGGCCACTGATTGGCTGTTATGAGACTCCACGGGAATGCTACGTGTTAGCATAGCTGCCGCATCTCTCCACCTGTGGCCTCCTCTGAATCTTCTCCGGCTTTGTGTGACGAGAAGCCGCGGATGGAAGAGGAGAAGGTCCATCTCCTCCACGTCCTGGTCCTGGTCTCCTCCCTGTAACACTGATGGTCACATGGTTTCTACCAACATGGGTTCAGCCGTTCCTCTGGATGGGAGGCAAAGATGGCGGCGAGCCTCCCGTTGCCTTGACGACGCGAGCGTGACTCACCGCCTGTCGACTTCAAACCGGTGGGATCCAGGCGGGAACCTCGCCGTTCTTCCGCATCCCAAAATAGCGGGTTTGTTTACGCCGCCTCAAAGAAGCCGACGGCGGCGCCACTTCCTCCTCCCGCTCCCCGACTTCCTGTTCACAGACGGCGAACGCTCAGAAAACTAAATAAACCTCCAACCTTCCGAAGG
>NC_141310.1:13530000-13540000 GCF_037954325.1 Fistularia commersonii
TTGTGTCAGAGTTTCAAGCAAAAACATAACAATAATAGAATATAGTAGGAAGGAGGGAGAATAAGAAATACAATAAAATATAAATTGTCAAGGTTAAGGCTATCAAGTGTTTTAAGGTCTTAAGTACAACGATTTGAAGATTCCCTGCGGCTGAAGGAAGAGGAATTAAAAGTCTGACATCAGATTGAAAGCTAGGTGTGTGTGTGTGTATGTATGTGTTTGTATTTATATGTGTGTGTGGGTGTATGTCTGTGTGCATGTGTGTTTGTTCAAATCGGTGTTAAACATCCTCTTGTTAAATCTACATCAGGTTGAAAGCTGTGTGTGTGTGTGTGTGTGTGTGTGTGTGTGTCAGACTCACGATGCGAGGGTAAGGCACGCGGCCGAACGAGTAGATCTCCCAGAGCAGGATCCCATAACTCCAGACGTCCGACTTGGTGGAAAATCTCTGCAGGAGAAAACGCAGTCGGTGTTTATTCATCCATCCATTCATTCATTCATTCTCTAAACCAGGGGTGTCAAACGTGTGGCCCGTCGAATGAATCAACAATTTGAAAAAATCCATAAAAAACATAGTAAACATACAACCATTCACATGGTGGACAGACACAACCATTCACTCATTCACATTGAGTCATTTAACTATTCATTCATTTGTTCACACATATAAACATACAACCATTCACCCTCTCATTAGTCCATTCACACGTCACATAGACATACAACTATTCATTCACATGTCAGATATACCGTCATTCACATGTTATTTGAGGCCTGCAATCATTCACACGTCACACAGACGTACAATCTTTCATGTACTTGGTATACAGGACTGTCTCTGAAAATTAGAATATTGTGATAAAGTTCTTTATCTTCTGTAACGCAATTAACAAAACAAAAATTACTTTTTCATGATATTCTAATATTTTGATAGGATTTTTGAGTTTTTTTAAGATGTAAGCCATAATCAGAAATATTAAAATAATAAAAGGCTTGCAATATTTCAGTTGATTTGTAATGAATCCAGAATGTATGACATTTTTGTTTTTGTAATTGCATTACAGAAGATAAAGAACTTTATCACAATATTCTAATTTCCTGAGACAGTCCTGTAGATGAGCGTCCATTGGCTTGTTCACGTATCATTTTGAAGCGTGATTTTTCATTCATACAGAGATCCAAGTATTCACCCTCTCATCCACACATCTGGACAAAGAGGGATCTCCAGAGAACGCTGCAGAAGCCCTCACACACATGGGGAGAACATGGGAATCTAAGCGTGGAGCTTCTGGCGGTGAGGAGGAGGCCACGGCGCCCCCTGGTATCTGCTGACCTTCTCTCTGAGGGCCTCCGGGGACGTCCACTTGACGGGCAGCTTGGCCGTGTCCTGTATGGACGAGGCCTCCTTGGTCAGGCCGAAGTCGCTGACCTTGGCGATGTTGTCGTCCGACACCAGGACGTTCCGGGCCGCCAGGTCTCGGTGGACGAAGTTGTTGGCCTCCAGATACTCCATGGCTTCACACACGTTGCTGGAGGACCAGAGGGGGGCGGCGGTCACCGCGCTGAACGTATCAATACGCCGAAGGAAATAGTGCCGGCGGGACTCACAGGGAGAACTTGAGCAGGCAGTCCCCGCCCAGGACGGTCCGGCCCCGGGAGCGAAGGTAGTCCACCAGGCTGCCCTGTGGAGAGAAGGCCAAGGAGGTCAGGTGAAGATCCAGGAGCTGCAGCCGGAGGTGGACATTCTTCTTCAGAGACGGCGAACCTTGAAACATGTACCGTATCTTTCGGACGATAAGTCATGATTTGGTCCTGCAACCTATATATATATATATATATATATATACACTGCTCACAAAAATAAAGGGAACACTTAAAAAACACATCCTAGATCTAAATGAATGAAATATTCTTTTGAAATACTTTGCTCTTTTCACAGTTGAATGTGCTGACAACAAAATCACACAAAAATAATCAATGGAAATCAATTGTATCAACCCATGGAGGTCTGGATTAGGAATCACACTCAAAATTTAAGTGTAAAAACAACCTCCAGGCTGATCCAACTTTGATGTAATGTCCTTAAAACAAGTCCAAATGAATGTGTGTTGCTTCTTGAGTGGACACTATGATTTCACACAAGTGGGATGGACTTGGAGTTACATTGTGTTGTTCAAGTGTTCCCTTTATTTTTTGGAGCAGTATATTTGGTCCCGGTCCTGCGACTTATATATTAAAATAGAGATGGTAATTTCAAGTTACTTTTACACTGACAGCCACGAGAGCACTCTAGGCTTAGTAGTGAAATATGCAGTCCAAAATGGTAATTGGAGCAGCAGAAAGAAAGTTTGGAGTGAATGAGAAACTAGTGAGGGATGAAGTAAACAAAGAAAGCTAACCACGGGCTAAAAGCTATTCGTCCACAGCCAGAGGAACCAGTTCACCGACGGGTGTTTTACCAACGTGCTGCCGGCAGAGGCTGCTCGACGGCGTAGTTGCGTCTCCACGCCCAGGACGCTGCTGAGGCCATGAATACAAACGACTTTTCAGGAGGACCTCCTTGGTGTTAGCGCTTCATGCTACGCAACCGCCTCTCTATCAGAGCACGGATGACGACGGCCCAAAAAACAGCCTCGCGGAAGAGGAAGCGGAGCGCCGTCTACCTCCGGAGTGGGCCGAGTCGCTCGGAAGTCACACAGAGGGTGAAGAACTCAATGGATTTAGTGATTTGGAGTGACGTGGAAAGTTTGCTAAAGTTGTTGTGCTATGTTGTTTATGCTAATTATGACAGCTGTTCAGCCTGCTGTTCTCTATTCTATTACTAATGTAGTGACCCTGCAGTTGTGTTTAGAGTTCTGTGATTTCTACTGGCTGTGAATGTGTTTTAGGAGAGCGCTGAGACGGAGAAGATTAAATGGAGGCGCTGTTGGTTACTTGTTATAATTGTTCTAATAAATAACAAGCAAATGGTCATTGTTGGGCACGTCTGTTTGGAGATCACACTGTAACCTGCCTTTCAAGGTGAAATGTCAGTTCTAGGTCACTGATTTTATCAAATAAACTGTTTTTTTCTTCTTCATTTGCATTTTTTGGCAGTGAGACTTATACTCTGCAAAAACCGGTAATAACCCCGTCTGTGTTATAACCACATTATTAATCCATAAGTGCTGAGAGGCTGGGCATCTCCAACACTCCCTGGACCTGAGGGACCTCCTGGGGGTTGGAAGGTGCAGCGTAGCATCATGAGAGTTGGTGTTTTCACCGCAAATCAATAAGGTTCATCATCACTCTTTCCATATGTTTATGGGCGTTTTAAACTTCCAGACTTCCAGCCTCTCTTTTGATTCACTTTTAGTGACTTTAAGTAATTGGATTACTTCTTTTCACGGGTAATTAGCGCGTCGGACCTTGGCCATGTACTCGGTGACGATGTAGAGGCTGCCCCTCTCCTCCACGATGACCCCCAGCAGCTGCACCAGGTTGTTGTGTCTCAGTTGCCTGGGAAACGAAGAGAGGGAGGGAAGGAAGGAAGGAAGGAAGGAAGGAAGGAAGGAAGGAAGGAGGTGAGTCGTGGTGACGGTGTGAGTCTTTGGGTTCCGACGGCAAAGCGGCGCTCGGCTCTTACGTCATGACGGAGGCCTCGGCCACGAAGGCCTGCGCCGTGGCGTCGTTCTTGATGCACTTCACCGCCACTTTGATCCCCCTGTAGTCGCCGACCATCACGTCTGACACACACAGACACACACACTCAGATTACCGGCGTCACGAGCTGAAAAGATGCTACGGCGCCACCGCCTCGGGACCCTCACCTCCAAACTCCCCTTTGCCGATGGTCCGCAGGAGTTTGAGCTCCTTCCTGTTCAAGGCCCAGCCGCCTGCAGGGGGACAATGTTATTATTTTATTTTAAAATTTAATGCTCAAAAGAATATTGCCTCTTGTATATATAAACAAGACATACATTCATTTTAACATTTACTGTTAAAAACTTGAAAAATGATATCTTGTGTGTATACAAAATATGATTTCATTTTAACATTCAATGCTGAAAAGAATATTGCCTCTTTTATATAGACAAGATATAAGTTCATTTTAACATTTTAACGTTTACTGTTAAAAAGAAACTTAATAAAATGATATCTTGTATGCATACAAAATATAATTTCATTTTAACATTTTCATGCTTAATGTGAAATAGAGAACGTTAAAATGAAATTATATCTTGTATATATAGAAGAGGGCAAAATATTTTTAAAAATTCATTAAAAAAAGGGAAAGAAAGATCCTTCCCTTTAACAATAACACGTTTGTTAGACATATTTTTGGGAAGCATCAGGAGAAGAGTGGACGTTTGCTCGAAATGTCGTGCTAGAATGCATTGTCTGACCTTTTTTTCTTTTTTCTCTTACTTTTATTAACATAACAAAAGTGCATCAACAGCAGATAATTAATATAATCAACAAAAGGGTCAATCCTGAATATTCTGGTTCTTTGTAAGACATCCTTCACTGGGCGAAGGTCATCACACCCCCCCTCCCTCCTCCGCTCCGGGGATTAGCCCCCTCGGCGGCTAACGCCGTTAGCCCTGTCCGGTTTCGAGGTCGTCGCGGCGACAGACGCGCGGCGGCGTCCTTACTCCTGGAGAACTCGTCCTGCGCCGCCACCGTCCCCTCCATCAGCTTGGGTTTGATGAGCCTGGTGCAGAGCCCGTCGGCGTCTTTGGTGTAGTGCTGTGGAAAACATTAAGTTCAATTCAATTTACGAGAAATAAATAAAACAAATTATAAAATAATCAAATTATCAAACTGTTGCTGAAGAGAAATAGAATGGTTTCAAAGATAAAACGGAAACTCAAATGGAATAAGACATTTTAAAAATTAAATACTGTACAAGTTAAATCCAAATAAACTGGATCGGGTAAAATTATTACTGTAAATTCCGAACGATAAGCCGCAACGTTCGCAACTGTCAGTGCTGCCATTGGACACCAGGGGGCGACAACATCAACAGGGTGGGGTGGAGATCGAGAGAAGGAGGACGGAGAGAGAAAGGAGAAGAAAACCTATTGAGAAGAGATAAAGATGGAGAGAATGGAGGGATGATGGAAGGAGACAGGAAGTGGAGGCGGAGCCAGACGGGTCACATGACCCCCCCCCCCCCCCACGTCTCCCAGGAATTTAATCCGGCTTGAATTGTTTTTCTGGAATTTCCCAACTTTCAAGCAGTTTCTCAAAAATGTCATCTTCATTTTCAGGAAAAATGTTTATCGTTTTTGTTGTATTTTTTTTATATTCAATTATTCAATCCCCCCCCCCCCCCCCCTCTGTGATTGACATTGAGGACTTTTTGTTATTTTGAAAAATTGATTTGTGGAAAACTTTGCTTTTTAATTAATTCTGGACTGATTTCTAGATTAATTCTCTTGAATTTTTTCTGACTGGTTTTCATGACAGTTATCAAATTTTCAGTGAATTTTTCATATTTTTATTTTTTGTTCTGATGATTTCTAGACAATGAGCTAACTTTCCTTGTTTTTATTTTCAAACACTTCCATGTAATATTTCTGGTTCATTTCCAGGTAGTTTGTTACAGATGTTTGTTATTTTTCACATTCTCAGTATTTTCTACCTGATTTTTATGTATTTGTTTTTTTTGTTGCAAATTTCCTGTGAATTTTTCACAGATTTTTTTTTCTCATTTATTTCAGAAAATGAATCCAAGATCTAAATGTAATTAATTAAAGATAATTTTTGTGACTGACTTTGGGTCATGAAAGATGTTTTGCTACTTTTAAAAATCCCCATTTTGGGATATTAAATTGATTATTTTTAATCATTTTATTTTACTTATTTTATTTAACATTTATTGTATTCATTTTTTTTTTATTTCATGTCATTAATTAGATTTTTTTCTTCATATTTCCATGTCATTACTGTAGTTTTTTTAAATATATTTTCACAGAATTAATTCATTGTAATAATTGATAAAACCGTTTATTTTATAACGGATAAACAGGTCACTGATACCAGATTCAAATGTTTTTGTTACTCATTGGCTGCTGGAAACATCTACGCCCCCTTCCTCACCTCCACCAGCTGCATGAGGTTCTCGAAGTACTCCTCCTCGTCGATGGTGAGCTTGCCGTCGTGGTAGATGATGCGGTAGTGCTCCACCTTGCCGTCGCAGCTGACGCAGAGGGTGTAATCTCCGGGGTAGTTGGTGCTTTCCCTCACCAGGAACAGCCCCGTCTCGGGGGGGTAGAGGAGCTGCTCCGCCTGCTCCCGCGGGATCTTCCCGTGGAACCACCTGGAGGAGGGAGATGTTCGGAGATGTTCAGAGACGTCGCCCGCTCCATGGAAACGCACTTCTGTGGGTGAGGAGATATAATGCCTCGCTAGGCTTCAGATCGAGCGCTCGTCTCTCTGGTCCGCAGGAGGTCCGTTGCTGGAGACCTTCTAGAAGACCTCCCTGCGCAGTCTGAGGGATCCCGTTCACGCCTCGGTCCGACCAAACCTGAGCCTGTTCACGCACCAACCGATCAGAACCTCTTCCAAACGTAACTCGGTCACACCTGAACCATGTCAGACCTGGATCTGCTAAAACCCAAACCCGTTCACATCTGGACTTTATCAAACCCAAACATGTTCACACCTGAACCTTCAAATCCAAGCCTGGTCACACCTGAACCCAATCCTATCTGGTTTCACTCACACCAGAGCTTATCCTGGTCCGATACCGTTCACACCTGAACCCCTTTCTGTCCCAACCTGTCCACACCTGAACCCCTTCACACCTGAACCCCCTCACACCTGAACCCAACCCTATCTGAACCTGTTCACACCTGAACCCCTTCAGGTTCCTCAGAGCCTCCACGCCAACGTCCGGCTGCGACCCTGAAGGGATTCCACACCAATTCCACAGTCTTTTCCTCTCCACATCCAAGGATATGTGATGGAGAAAACTGGACATCAAGTCCACGACATCAGAGAACATCTAGGGAACATCTAGAGAACTTGAGGGAACATCTAGAGAACCCTTTGAAAGCATTAGGGAACATCTTTAGAGAACATAAAGGAACATCTGGTACATTAGTGAGCCCTCAGAGAACATGAGGAACATCTAGAGAACCTTTAGAAAACAGGGAACATCTTTCAGAGAACATTAGGGAACATCTAGAGAACTTTAGGGAACATTTAGAGAACCTTTAGCAAACATCTAGAGAGCATCATGCAGACAAAGAAGGCACAGAAACTTCTGTCCACCTGAAATTGTGGGTGACTCTGCAACACATTTCTTCAACATCGTGTGTGTGTGTGTGTGTGTGTGTGTGAGTGTGTGTGTGAGTGTGTGTGTGTGGCCCCATTTAAGTATGTTTTCTCACACGGCTTTTAAATCCCTGATCGGTCAGCAGCGGCATTTTCTCCTCTGAGACGTCGGACCGGACAAGAAACTTTTTCCAAGCACCGCTGCCTGAACAAAGGGTGTGTGTGTGTGTGTGTGTGTGTGTGTGTGTGTGTGGGGGGGGGTTCTCAATGGGAAGCTGGCAGCAGCACTTCCAGCCTGTTCTGCTCCGGTGGGGAAGGGGTGGGGCTGTCTGGTCAGTGAGAAAGTACCTGAACCCCCAAACAACAGGAAGCACCACACACACACACACACACACACACACACACTCACACACACACGAAGGCGTGTCGGGAACAGAGCGGTGCTGCAATAACAGGAAAATGCACAGCAGAGGCGGAGTCCAAAACTTTCCAGGAGGAGGACCAATCACATGCCGGCATCCTGACGGTGAACCCTTGGAGCTCCAGGACCTCCAGCCTGGACCTGCTCAGGTTCGGGGTTCTTTTACAGAACAACCATGGATGGTCATTTGGAGAAGTCACAACCCGGAGCTGATGGCCTCTTGGAGGGTGATGTGACACACACACACATACACACACACACACACACACACACACACACACACACACACACACATATATATAGAATAAAAATTACAGAGACTCAATTAGGTCACTCTTGTGATGAGAGGTCGACATGGACCCTGCTGAGGCGATAGGCAATGTGTGTGTGTGTTTGTGTGTGTGTGTGTGTGTGGGGGGGGGGGCTCTGTAAAGGTGGCGATCAATGGCTGTAATTGATTAATCCTCCCCCCACCTGACGGGGAAAAACTACTTCATTCGGTCTGAGTTGTTGGATCATCCTGGAGCCACTGAGTCTGGACGGCTGTGCAGGGGTGGAGGTGGAGGTGAGGGGGCGAGCAGAAGAACCAGGTGGACATCCTGAAGGTCTCAGCCTCTGGGTCTGACCCTTCTCACCTCAGATCCTGTCGCCACGGTTACTCAAAACACAACACATGGTCAGTCTTGGCTTGACCGGATGGAGCTGTTTCAGCTGGAGGGAGCGCATTCACTCCTGGGAGGGAGGGGGGTTGTTTACGTTTGTTGCCGTGGTTAGCAGAAATTTCACGGAAATCTACACGCACGCAGTTGAAGTTGCATGGAAGGGTGTGTGTGTGTGTGTGTGTGTGTGTGTGTGTGTGTAGTGCAGGTTGGCTGCCACCAGGGGGCGACTGAGAGGCCCGGCGGTCCAGGAGAGCACAGCTGAGGCCTTATGTAAGGGAGAGGTCCTCCGGACATCTGTTAGCCATTCGGAGCAACATCAACAGGTCCCTCCGGGCCCGAGGCCGACGACCCCCCGAGGAGGAGCCTCACCAACGAACCGCATGTCTGAATATCAACTATTCCCTCTCCCTCGGACCCCTGCTCCTGCTCCTGCTCCTGACGGGATTCTGAAAAATTCCCAAACACACGTCAGGTTGAGGGAATCCGACCGCCGGGTGATGAAACCATGAACGGACGAGCGAAACAAAACAACAAACGTCCCGCAGGCTGACTGGGCTCATGCTTTGTCCGTGCGTGTGTGTGTGTGTGTGTGTGTGTGTGTGTGTGTGTGTGTGTGTTCCACTCACGGCATCAGACTGAGCTTCCCTCCGGACTTGACGCCTTCCCGCTTCTGGACATAGTTTGCCGGGATGGTTCCTTCTCTGCCCACCGCGTTCCTCGCCTTGTACCAGTTGGGATCCTGAAGTGGAAGCGGGAGAAGGACGGGTGAGCCGCCTTCACACACACACACACACACACACACACCTGACACTCGCTGTGCGTGTTTGTGTTTGCGACGCATCTGCTGGAGTGTGTTAAGGTGTTAGCTCCAAGTGTTAAGGAGCTAATTAATCACCATGAAAACCACAGCTCTCGCGCGACCGTATGGATAACTTGCAAGTTAGCGGCTGCGGAGACGTTAGCTAACGCGATCGATACAATCGATCACGAACAAACAGCTGAGTGTTGTTTACAGCAGCATCGTGGGAAACAGGAAGTGATGACACCACGCGGACACACAGCTGCTCTAGCGAGTGAAAATAAATAGCGGCACCGCTGGGGGGGATTAGCAGCGGACGTGTGTAATCCGGTTTATTCCCATATGTTTTTTTTCCTCCAACAAACATCCTTTATTTATTTATTCAGGGAGCTTTGTATTCCCCACTCCATGTTTCAAATTTCAGAGGTTCATGGTGGAGCTGGAGGATGTGGTGGGCCTTCAGGCACCTGCTAGAGAAACGTGGAGGTGAAGCTAGATGGCTGCTGAAGAGATCCATTCCAAAGGTCCTCCTGGGGGCGGTTTTACACTGAAAATCTGTTGTCATGGCGACTTGGCAATACTGTTTGTGATGTAAACACTATTAGCAGGTGCTAACAAGCCCAGGGAATGGAGTGCAATATTTTGGAAAAGGTAATGTCCTCGTGTGAGGACTTGTGGTCGCGCCATGGATTCTCCAAGGACGTCTGAACGTGGTGGATCTGAGCGATGTCCTCCAACAGGGAGGACGGGGTCAGACATTTTACCAGAAACAGCAACCACGTTTAGAAGGTAAACAAACATGGCCGACTGACGGTCTGCTCTGCCCTCCCTTACGTAGTTCCGGTTTGACTCCGT